>NC_042616.1:57650583-57908083 GCF_901001135.1 Rhinatrema bivittatum | reverse complement strand
CTGTTGGTTAGGGAGTGGTTTACTAGTTGGGCAATCCAGCAGGAGAGACCAAGTTTCTCTGCTTTGACTAGTTTGGCTGCGCTGGGATCTAGTGAGTTTGATGATGAGTTGAGGTTAGAGAGGATCTTAGTGTTATGGTCGCTGGAGATTTTTTGGAAGTCAGAGAGTGTGGGTTGGTTGCTAGGGGTTTCTTGAGGGTGGGCAGTATTGGTGGATTAAGGGAATGGTTCTCCAGGTGGTTCTGTGTTTGCATAGGCTATGTCTGGATGGCTCTTCGGGATTTTGTCAGCCAAGTGGCAGGCAAAGCTTTCACATTAGTTTGTGGTGCGTGGTGGACAATCATGCTTAGCGCTTGATTGGAGGAGGTCTTAGTAGGTCCTGAACAATTCTTTGGTGCTGTTTTTAGCATTAGCAATGAGCGATAAGTAACTTTTTTTTTTTTTTTAGCAAGGACAATGGCTCTGGGGTAGGCAGCTCTGCGTTGGTAAATATTTCAACCTTACAAAAGTGGAGCTGGTTTTCAGCCAGAGGCTTTCTAGATACCGTCTTTCTTCTTGTAGGATGTGTAGATTGGAGATGACCAGGCAGCAGCAGTGCAAGCTTCCCTCACACACGCTGCCCCCACCACAGAACAGGTACAGCACGGGCAGCGGGGTTGGTTGAATATGAATACGTTGTTGAGTGGCAATACTTACGGCTGTTTTTATTTGTAATGGAATAAAGCAGAACCGGCTCAGTAGCAAATGCCTGCTGGAGCTGGAGTTTACAGCCCTGATGGAGAGAGTTGTGGCCCTCAATAAGGTTGACACCTGGTGGCCAGATTTATAGCCCATGCTACAAGGATCTGGAAGGAGACCTGGTGCCTGGCTTCCGGCCTCGGGCTTGTTGCTATAACGACCTGACAGGAACTGTGGGAGGGGAAAATTACTGGGATGGTTGTGAATGAAGGCAGGATCCCAGCACTGGTTCTGTCTGTGCTAGAGGAAAAAGAGGACAAAATAAGAACTACCAGGCCAAAAAAAGGAAGAAAGAACAATCCAAGCATTAAAAAAAAACAAAAGAAAACACAGACAAAAACAAATGTGCACAAATATAACTCTGGAATGTTTATTGTAGGCAACTTGTTTCCAGCAGAGAGAGACTAGAGAGCACCATCATTTTCCAGAATCCAATAAATCATTTCTCACCCTTGTCAGTGTCTCAGATTGCTGTTCTCTGGATGCCTCCCTACGCCCCTCCATTGGTGTCGTCTCACTTCCTTCTTTTGACTTTCCTACCGCAATGCATTGTCTCTCTCCCTTTCCCCCTTTAAGTCTTCTCTATTTTGAAGCCACCCCCAGCAGCTTCAGCCTTTGCGTCCTGTATTTTGCTGGAGTTTCCAGTCCGTGATAGAACCTGAGACTCCCCAGGAGCCTTCTTCAGCAAAAGAAGCGGATGTCCCAAAACAATTCCTAAAAATGATCACCGTCCAAACATTTCACCAAAATCTCCAGCAGTGCTTAGAACTTCTTGGGACCATATATTCATAAGAACATAAGAACATGCCATACTGGGTCAGACCAAGGGTCCATCAAGCCCAGCATCCTGTTTCCAACAGTGGCCAATCCAGGCCATAAGAACCTGGCAAGTACCAAAAATCTAAGTCTATTTCATGTTACCATTGCTAATGGCAGTGGCTATTCTCTAAGTCAACTTAATTAATAGCAGGTAATGGACTTCTCCTCCAAGAACTTATCCAATCCTTTTTTAAACACAGCTATACTAACTGCACTAACCACATCCTCTGGCAACAAATTCCAGAGTTTAATTGTGCGTTGAGTGAAAAAGAACTTTCTCCGATTAGTTTTAAATGTGCCCCATGCTAATTTCATGGAGTGCCCCCTAGTCTTTCTACTATCCGAAAGAGTAAATAACCGATTCACATCTACCCGTTCTAGAACTCTCATAATTTTAAACAGCTCTATCATATCTTCAATTTCTCTCCTTTCCCCTTTTCCTGTCTCTCAATCCCTTTCTTCTCCTGGTTTAGACTCTCGCTGTTCCTAGCTTTCCTGTCCTGGTACGCCCTTCCTTGCCCTCCTTTTATCTCTCTCCTCCACTGGTTTCTATTTCCTTCTCCTGCCAGTCCTGCTGCTCTCTCGAGTCTCCCTCCTCCTGAACTCACCTTCCTTCTCCCCCTCCACCCCTCCCCTGGGACAGGCCTGCAGATCTCCCCCACGCAGGTGTGAATGAGTCAGTGGAAAGCCCTCCCACCAGTGACCTCAATATGCCGGCAGATCTTACCTGCTTAAGGAGGCCAGGACGCAGAGGAGTCCCGCCAGCACCCTGGTGGGTAGCTGGGCTTCAGGAGCGGAGGAGGAGACAGCACCATTCCCCCTTTTCTGCAAAGAGCTGCCTCTGACTGGGTGGCTAGGAGGAAAATTACGTAAGCGGGCCGGGTGACAGGTCTCGGTGCATGGGCCACCCTCGAGGTACAGAACGAGTCCAGAGAAATGCAGATCCTCGTCTGCTGTTTCTTTTTTTTTTTGAAATTTTTTATTTAAGCTCGTACAACACAAAGATACAAAAAAAGAAGCTTCCGAAGAAGAACATTCAACTGCGCCAACAGTATAACACGACCTTCTGCACAAGTGTACATATATTATGCTCAGTACAATTGCGAAGGTTATAGCTTTGTGTACATAAGTATAATAAACTGTTCCCAAACATCAACATGTGTGACGTATGATATTGAACTGCTCCCCTGGTTTTATCCCCCCTATATACCCCCCCTTCCCCCGCCGTCCATAGTACGGTGCTCTAATCGGACTCAAAATCAGAAACAAGCACTACTGGCGACTACTGTTTTTGTTGCCAGACTCGGTACGGATCCCAAATAGCATGGAATTTATTGACCCGGTCATGTGTAACCGCTGTCAGGTATTCCAACTGATAAACTCTAGCCAATCTTGATAATACCTGTGTCAGGCTAGGGACTGTATCTCCCTTCCATCGAAAGGCAATTTCACACCTGGCAGCTACGTAGATATGCAAGGCAAGCCTCCTCTGTTTGTCGCCCCCAAATCCCCCCATCAAGCCTAGCAGACATCCCTTAGGGTCAAACGGAACATCCACCCCCAATAAAGTGGATGTATATTGTGTCACTGAGGTCCATAACCTCTGAATTTTATTGCATTGCCACCACATATGAAAGAAGGTACCCTGCTCGCCACACTGACGCCAGCATTGTGCACTGAACTGGGGTTGTATACAATGCATTCTTACTGGTGACATATACCACCTATACATCAGTTTATAACCGTTCTCCTTAATAGAGGCGGAAACAGAACCCCGCCCCATAGTCATATGGCATTGTTCCCATTCGGCGTCCGAGAGAGGTGCACCCAAATCACTTTCCCACTTAGTTTGGTACCCCATTTTTACTTTAGGACCACTATTAATAAGCATATATATGCGAGAGATGGGCTTAGATACCGGTTGAGCCCGTTCACAAAGCGACTCATACAGGGTCTTGCCCTGCGATCATGCGCCAGGTGCCCCTTCTGACCTAAGAAAATGGGTAATTTGTCAATAGGCATACAAGTCTCTATGGGAAAGGTCATATGTAACTTGGAAATCAGTTGCGGGGATCAACTGAGACCCTTGAAAGAATTGACCCGCCGTAGTTACCCCTAATTGGCGCCATCTCCTAACAAAACCGGGATCCTGCCCCGGTAGAAATCGAGGGTGCAGTAAAAAGGAAGTGAGTGGAAATATACCCTTGGTTCCCACCATACGCCCCCTCCAGAACCCCCAGTGCCGGAGAACCGTTTGCGTGAACGGGGTAAGTGTCTTGAACGTACCCTTCCCCAGGTCTCGCCACCAAACCCTAGCGGTTAACGGTACAGGGTCCGATCTCGCCTGCGCTATGGCCACCCACGGTTTGGGGTTACCCTGTAGGTGCCAGGTAGTAATTACGCCTAATAAAATGGCTGAGTAATACCAATGAAGATTGGGTATATTGAGGCCTCCTTGGACCTTATCCTTATATAAAACATTACGGGAAACCCTAGGAGGTTTTCGCTTCCAAATAAACTGAAAGAGTTTCCGTTGCCAGGTCCTCATGGCTCCTGCCGGTATCGCTACAGGGAGCGTTTGAAAGAAATAACAAAAGCGGGGCAAAACATTCATCTTAATAGCTGCCACCCTCCCGAACCACGATAGGTTCGACCTGTCCCACCTGCCTAAGTCTTGTTGAATGCGGGTCAGTAAAGCATCATAATTTAAACTATAAAGATCTGCCAAGCGCGTCCCTATTTTAACCCCTAAGTACTTTATGGCCTCTCGAGCCAGTCGAAAAGGCAGCGTACTCCCCAACGCTGCATACTGGTCAGGAGGCAACGAAACATTAAGCAATTCAGATTTATCGGCATTAACTTTAAAACCCGATAATCTACCAAATATGCGCATTTCCTCCAGCAGAGGCTGTAGAGAGACCTCCGGGTGGGCCACGGTAAATAACAAATCATCAGCGAAGAGCGATATTTTATAGGAGACATCCTTAATGGATATGCCCTGGATATCTAGGTGACCCCTGACACGCTCCGCAAACGGCTCCAAGGATAGGGCAAATAGTAGTGGAGAGAGAGGGCACCCCTGCCTCGTGCCCCGTTTCACCTCGAAAGAGTCAGAGTAAGCCCCATTGATTTTAATTCTAGCCTGTGGGTTCCCATACAATTTAGCAATCCAAGTGATAAAATGTTCCCCCAAACCCAGAGCCTCCAGGACCTTGAACAAATAAGGCCAGTGGACCCGATCAAACGCCTTTTCGGCGTCAACAGTGAGTAATACAGCAGGGACACTATTAGCTTGAGCCCACCACATCAGTTCCACCACCCGTCGCACATTGTCGGACGCCAGGCGTCCCGGGATAAACCCCGACTGATCACTGTGAACCAGCCCAGGTGCAACTCTCCCGAGCCGAACAGCCAAAGCTCTCGCCAAAATCTTCATGTCTATGTTAATCAGTGATATAGGGCGATAGGAGCCACACAAGGTATGATCTCGTCCCGGCTTGGCCAGTATCGTAATGCCCGCCGTATTGGACTCCCGGGAGATTCTACCATCCCCTCGTAATGCATTAAACATGGACACCAAAATAGGCGTCACTTCCAAGCAGAAAGTCTTGTAGAATTTCCCAGTTAGCCCATCCAGGCCCGGGGCCTTCCCCAACTTAAGTTCCTTGATAATTAGGGATATTTCCCCCTCTCTAATCTCTGCATTAAGTTGAGTTCTCTGGGCATCCGGCAAAACAGGAAGTGGTACGTCCCGCAAATACTGGTCCTGCTCTGCCGGTGTACTCAACTGCTCCGAATCATATAGGGTGCGGTAAAATGTATTGAAACATTGCCCTATTTCCTGCTGGGTGTAGACATAATTACCCTGTGGCCCCTTGATCTTAATAATATTAGATTGCGCTTCCCGTTCTTTGAGTTTTCTGGCCAATTGCCTCCCAGCTTTATTGCCCCATTCATAGTGTTGTTGCTTCAATTTCTGCAACATAAAAGCTATCTTATCATTATCTAGGGCCTGCAACGCCCCTCTAGCCTCCCCCAGTTTCCCCAACAGGCCCGGGTCCAGGGAACGTTTATGTTGCAACTCCAGACGGGCTATTTTGTCCATTAACAAGCAGTGCTCCCTGTCCCTCTCCTTTTTCACATACGAGGCTCGAGCTATAAACAGACCCCTAACATAAGCCTTCAAACTATCCCATAAGACACCCGGGGAAACCTCCCCATTATCATTAATTTCCAGATATTGAGCTAACTTAACCTTTATTGTGTCCACAAATAGCTTATCGTCCAATAACCGGTCGTTCAGCCTCCAGAACTTTACCCCCACTTGTGGGCTTCCTATGTAGATTTTAATCCAAATCGGGGCATGATCCGTCCAAGAGATAATGCCAATATCCGCATCCCTAATAATGCCCACCATATCTCTATCTACTAAGAAGTAGTCAATCCTGGAATAGGATTTATGGGGCTTGGAAAAGAAAGTGTAGTTGCGAGAAGTAGGATTGCGGAGCCGCCAAACAACTACCAAGCCTCTGTCCGCTATCAAATTCTTTAGGGCCTGCCGAATATTCTTACTCCCCACACCTCCCCTTCCCGTGTTGTCTAAATAGGGGTAACGAGTGAAATTAAAATCCCCCCCCCACCACTAAGTGCCCTTCCGCCCATTCAATGAGGACTGTAGACAGTTTATTATAGAATGAGGACTGGTCCGCGTTCGGGGCATAGACATTCATGAGTGTAAACAGCGCTTCATTAATTCTAACCTTCACTAGGATATAACGTCCCTCCACATCCCTAATGACGGACAAAATATCCACTATCATGGCTTTGGCAAAGAAGATTCCCACACCAGTATATTTGTTGTGCCCGGTCGCTGCAGCATGGAATACCTGAGGGTACGCTGCCGAAGTAAGCAAGCGCTCGTGTCGCTTCCGGATATGAGTTTCTTGGCTGAAAATAATGTCAGCCTGCAATAAGGCCATATCCTTAAGCAAAAGTTGTCTTTTATGATAAGTATTTAGGCCTTTCACATTCAGAGAAGCAATGTTTAATACCCCCATACTGGCAGTAAAAGAAGCTGAGCAGCAACCGCCCTAAAGGCCCCCAGTCTCCGGGAAGTCAGCGTACCGTCTTTCATGTAACCCGATGTGTGCAAGCCGCTATATGGAACAGCATGGTCCCCCCCCCCCAGCGCCCCCCTCCCCCCCATCCCCCCTTCCTACAACCACTCTCCACCATGTGGTTCATTTCCCTAAGAGAGCGAACATCACCCGCCACTCCAAACCATACTGCCCCCCGCCCCCCTGGGTCCCTCTAACTGGAAAATCGTCTCCCCTCAACATAATTATGCAATTGTAAGCAAAATTAAGCAAAAGTAGGCAAAACCTCTCCCACTTCAACCCCATGAATAACATGCTTGGTAACAGTCCAGGCCCAACTGATAAGTCACTCACGGCTGTGAACTAGGCATCCCAGACCGCTCTGCGAACCAAAACCCACTGGCCTGCAATTCCCGGATTGCCCCGCCAGCATGAAACTGTCTCACCCACACCGATCCCCATTGTCTTATCCAGGTGCTTCAAGGTCGGTGGGACCTCCCGATCTCCGGCTGAGGCGTCCTCTGCCTGTGTCCACTCGCTGCCATCGGGGTCTTTGTCCACTGCGCGGACCACCGTCCCCAGGCTTTTCCTGGCGCTCTCCGGAGGGTGGATCCGGTAGTCCCGCCGCACGCAGTATATCCTCCGCTTCCATGACATGATGGACCCTAGAGATAACTCCCCCAATAGCAAACTGTAATCCGAAGGGGAAAAGCCATCGATATCGAATGTTATGGGCTTGCAGGATTTGAACAACATCACGAAAGGCCCGCCTCTTCTTTATGGTGGAAACAGCTAAATCCTGGAAAATGTCAATCTTATGACCCTGCCATGTGAGGGTGCCCTGAGATCTGGCCGCGTGTGCCACTTGCTCTTTCACTAGAAAGCTATGAAAACACACTACTATGTCTCGAAGCATATTGTTGCGGGGGGTGCCATAAATCCTGTGGGCTCGCTCCAGCACTACCTCTCGTGGCCGCTCTGCTGAATTGTCTGGATCCAGCAGCTGGGAGCAAATACTTTGCACAGTCTTGGCACAATCCCTATATTCCTCTCCTTCAGGGATGCCTTGAAACCGGAGATTAACCCTCCGTGCTCTGTTCTCCAGATCTTCTACTTGGCGCTGGAGGTCCTCCTGCAGTTCCTTAACCTTCCCCTGTTCTTCTTGAAGCCGTTCCAGCTCCGTCTGCATCTCCTGCAGGCCCACCTCCGCTTCATCGACTCTGCTTCCAATATCCCGGACCTCCTGCTGAATTCCAGCGAACATGGCCCCCAGCTCCTCCCGATAGCGGGCCATGTCTCCCCTGAGCTCCTGGAACCACCGCCTAAATTCCTGCCGGGTTGGTACCTCCAGAGCGCCCTGTTCCTCCCCGGTCCCCGCCGGCACCTCCGGGGCTTCCGCGGGTTCACCCGCCGGTGCCATCTTGATTCCCTCCTCGCTATTTAGGGCCGCAGCTGTAGATGCCGCTGCGAAGGAGAAGCGGTTTAGATCGGGCTTTTTCCGCGGGGTGGCCATCCCGTGCTGCTGGCGGTTCAAATTCGCTCGGTGTGGGAAGTTTTTACCCTGCCCAGCCCGCAATGGAGGGAGATTGCTTGCGGCGGAGGGGAGAGCACGGAGTTCAGGCGGCCATCGCTGCGGGTGACGTCACCGCTCTCTCGTCTGCTGTTTCTAAGCAGGGCCATGGGTTTAAACGGAAGGCTGCAGGCTGGTATTCACAGGGGGAGGACAGGTAAATACAGAGCACATGGGATATAAGGCAAGGCAGGAAGTCCAAGGGCCTGCGGTGAGAAGTTTGGGTTTCTGCTCTATGGAACAAACCCGTGATCGACAACTGAGAGCCTACAAGGGCCAGACAAGAGGTTTTGCCATCCCATCGTCATCCATTGTTCTGCTCGGTAAGGAAGGGCTCCTGTAGCAGACCACAGGGACGTTCTGTGCTAGGAGACCTCTTAATCTCTAAGCGGCACATGGAATGCTTGAGGAGATAGCGGCCGGCCCACAGAGATATAAAGCATTCACAGACAATGCAGGAAAGGAGATGGGGGGGGGGGGGGGAGGAAAGGGGCTTGAAGAGGAGAACGGGATGTGTAGTCATTTAATTTCAGCAGATATAACACATCTCCTTTATGAAGAAAAGCTGAACGGGTTAGGACTCTTCAGCTTAGAGAAGAGACAACTGAGAACGACTATGATAAAGGCTTATAAAATCACGAGGGGTTTGGAACAAGTTAATAGGAGTCCCTCATGCTGCTGATCACATTCTTGTAACTTTTAGCCATTTCTCATAATGAATGAAACTCTCCAAGCCTCTCACTTGTCCTGTTTGTCTGTTGTGAATAGACTGTAGGCTTTATGGAGCAGGGACTCTCCCTCGGGGATTTGTACAGCACTGCGTATGTCTAGCAGCACTAGAGAAATGAGAAGAAGGGACGCGGATTCATTTGAAATGAAATGGAAAAATTTTAATGAAATTTCTTGTTTCATTTCAATTCGTTGTTAAAACGAAACCAAAGGCAAACAAATACAATTTAATTCATTTTCATTTCTTTTGTTTTAAAAAGACACAAAAAAAAAAATTAAAATTACTCCCAGACACTCTTCCTAAATTTCTACCTCCCTGACAGTTGCTTGGTTTTGATTGTAATCATTATTACTCTTAACATAAGGTGTGGGAGTAACAAGCACGGGGCGGCTGTTGCTATCATAAGAAAAAACTTGCTGGGCAGACCAGATGGACCATTTGATCTTTTTCTGCCATTTTTCTGCCATTTCTGCCATTTTCTGCCATTTCTGCCATTACTGTGTTATGTCACTGTGTTGCAGTCCACCAGTTAAATAGGGGGAAGGATACACAATTAGAAAAAATATCAAACTAGAAGGATTGATCATAAAAAACCAAAAAAAAAAAAGAAGAAGATAAGAAGAAAACCTACTGGGCCAGCAACAGATTACAGAAGGACCTGAAAGCTTAAATAAGAGCAATAGAAGTGAGAGAGGAAGTAGCAGCTGAATACTCCACCTACTGAACAAGCCACAAGCTGAGAAGCTTCATAAAATCCGTATCTAACAGGTAAGTAAGTAACGACATAGTTGTGGGGTTTTCTTCTTTCTGGTACCGGTCCTGGCCCAGTCTCCTTGTTCAGGGTCAGCACTGGGTGCGTACAGTGGGAACACCCCTCCCCCGTGCTTCCTTACTGGTAAGCACAGATGACTCCAGATCTTGTCCGTGGCAGCTTGCAAGGATTCTCTACTTGGGAAACGGCAGGGGCAGAAAAATAAGAAAACATTAAATACACAGTCGCATGGTTCTGTAGCCCAGGGGCTAGTGCTGATCCGACCAGCAAAACAGGCAGGGAGGAAGATGGAGACTCGGGCTCACTAGTACAGGTTACATTCTATCCAGATAACCCTTACTGTCCCAACCCCTTCCCATACAGGGTCAGGATGCATAGCCGGGGGAGACCCTGGCTAACTGGGCTGGAGGACGACCTTTCGCTACCAGTCCTCCAACAATACAGAAGTCTGGCAATTAAGCGACACATACATAAGCAGATAAATAAATACTGTAAAAGAAAATAAATAAATAAATACTTGTATGGGAAATGAATCCCAAAAAAGACCACCAATCTGAAGGAATCTAGGTCTTATCAACAATAAACTGCTTCTTCTGTGTGATTTTAGCCATATCAGGAAGTATCTGATCTTGGTATTTAAGAACTGGCTTTCCCTTGCTTGAAAAACAATTGGAGACTTCATTCTCTATCTGGGTCTAAGACAGAATTAACAACTAGGGTAGCTGGAACAGGTTTCTATCACGTCCTTCCAAGACTTGTTCCTTCCTTTGCTTCATGCCACTCCCTTGTTAGAGAGAAGCCCAACCTGTGACTTCCCCTGGAGTAGTACACGAGTAAGGCTGTCAGATATTCTCCTCCAGACAAGGTGTCAGGGCTATCAGGGGTGGGCTGGCTGCCCCCCCCCCCCATGGAAGGTGCATACCTGGAGAGGCTAGGCATGAGGAGGAAGCCCAGGGGCTGGACAAGAGCCAGGAGAGAGGTGTGGAGCAGGAGCACAGGAATTAGACAGCAAGAAAGGAGCAGTGGAACAAGATAGCAGTGCAAGAACACTGGAACAGGATCAGAGGCCAGAAGAGTGGCGCTTCCATAGGGCGGATGTTGAGAAGATTCTTGGACCAGCATTGTGTGCCTTCTGGGCGTGCCTTATAAATTGGTCTCAATTTGGGGTACACCCAGTGCTGGTCCATTTAGGTTGCTGCAGAGGTGTGTCTGGCTGTCCCTAGGATAGAGGGTAAAAATGCTAGGGTTTCAGCCGCTGCAGATCAGCAGAAAGTACACAGCCTGCAACTCCCAGGACCGCGTGTTCAAACCCCATCAACCTTGACACAAGGAAACTGGAATCCTCCTCTTTAAAAGATGAATTCTCTAGTTGAGATTTCCTCCTCTGAGTACCCACTGCAGCCATAGCCAGTCTTTGGAGTGGGCAAGCTGGATGGTTGCCCATGGGTGCCCTGCGCCCCGCCAGCATCATTCAGCCCACATTAATGGTGGAGAGGTCCAGCAGCAGCTGGGCTGTGGCAGACCCCATTCTGCTACAGCCCAAAGAGAGAGGGGTCCTGAGAGTGTGTGAGCGTGAGAGAGTTTGAGTGTGAGCCTGTATAAATTAGAGCTTGTGTGCACATGTGTGTTAGCACCTGTGTGTGTGAGGGAGAGAGAGTGGGAGTGTTTGTGTAAGAACATGGATTTGAGTATGAGAGAGGACGTGTGAGAGAACCTGTGTACGTGTGTGTGTGAGGCAGCGTGTGAGAGAATGAATGTGTGTATGTGAGAGTGCGAGCCTCACTGTGTGAAACATAGGCTCTCAGACACACACAGGCTCTTACTCTCTAACACAATTGGGGGAGCGCCATCGACCATTTTCACCCAGGGCACCATTTGCCCTATAGCTGGCCCTGACTGCAGCCTCTGCTGACACTCCTGTGATCAAAAACTCCTATGGTATCTCCATTTTTAGAAGGATAAGGACATCTCCAATTTCCACTTTGGACTTCCTTTAGTTCTATTCCCTTATGGCCTCTCTGCCTGGCCTGCTAGCTGTCACTCCCTTCTGGAAAGGCCTGGGAGCTCCAACCCTGAGTCTCAGCCACTTTCCTTAGAGGAAAGCCAGATCAAGAAAAAGAAAGAACATAAAACACCCAAATGCTCTTCTGTCATATAGACTCAGCTCTCATGTTGCAGGACATCTCCCATCTGGAGAGAGAATAACAACCACTACACTCTCTGTACCACCTCACTGCTATTGTCTGTGAAGACATTGGTGCAACTAGAAAGGAACACTTTTGGGAAACCGTTACACTTACTTCGTGGGTTTGGTGTCAGGCACTAAGAGCAGTACCAGAATCTCTCTGAAATATTCCACATTGGACTTCTGTATTAAGAATCATGATATCACCATCTCCATAGTTCAGAAGAAATGTGATTTATCACACTATCATGCCTTATATAATTATTACTACTATTTATCATTTCTCTAGTACTACTGGATGTATCCAACACTGCACAGATACACATAAGAAATAGTCCCTTATTTCTAGAGCTTAGTCAAGGCACATAGACAGGACCAATAAGAGCTTCAGGAAATTTATTTATTTCAGTTGGTTAAAAACGACAAGGCTACGATTAGGAAAAGTCAGGGTTTAAGATTTAAAAGCAACTTTAAAAATGTGGGTTTTAAGGTGGGATTGGAATGTGGCTAGAGGGGGACTCAGGAAGGTCATTCCATGTACTGTAGCAACTCAGGAAGGTCATTCCATGAACTCAGCACAGCAGGATGCAACTTGTGGAGTCTGGAATTAGGCCACAGATAAGAGAAGCCTGCCTGATGAACAATGGTTGTCAAGAAGAGGTGTAGGGGAGATACAAGATATGGTGATGAGGAGATGAAGAGCTTATATTCATTTGGATAAGTACTGATTTTATTGCATTATTCAAAAATTGCTCAAAAAATATATTTATGAACACTGTATTGAGAGACCAATGAATACATTGGGGATATCGACACAGTAGCTACTTTTGCTGGTTGCCAATTCCATTATAATGGTCTCTGGATACTTTAGTTAATAGTTCTGTTTTTGAATAGAGAGAAGGATAAATAAGGTAGGATTATTATTTTAAGAATATATAGAAACATGATGGCAGAAAAAGACCATATGGCCTATGTAGTCTGACCATCCATACAACTACTCAACTTTACAATCCCTACCACTCCTGCAGATATCCCCTGTGCTTGTCCCATGCTTTCTTGAATTCAGATACTATCTGTGTCTCTACAGGAAAGCTGTCCCATTCATCAACCCAAACAGCAATGGTCGATGTTCAGACTCTGGAGAAGCAGATTGGGCAAATAGCGAAGACTACAGCCTTTTCAGAAATGTTACCTGTTCCAAGAAGTCATCGGGGTAAGTTGCATAAAATGACCCTGGTTAAAACCACACTTCAATAAGAAAGAGGAGGCTGAACATTTTGGACAATGGCTTCACTAGTTTTGGTGGCTGTGTGGCTTATTAAAATGTTTGTTAATAAAACATTGAAAGGGGCCTACATGCCGGATTTAGTGTTGGTCTTGTTAGAATCATAGAGAAAGTTGAAAAGGCTTAAAATGGGCCTACCAATGGAAGCAGAGGAGACCAGTACTTTAACAGATTCTGGGTACGTTGGGACTGGTATGGAGGGCAATGGTTAGAAAAGGGTTGAAAGTTCAATTAGAAGACATGGGAAAGAGAGGGGGCAGCTGGTGTTGGGTTGAGTGTGCAAATTTGTATGCTCATGTGAAAGGATATGCACAAGAAAATCCCAGAATACCTTAAGGGACTGGATCCAGAGATCTGGTCTGGTCCACCTTAAGCCCAGACAACAGAAAATCCTGATCCGGGAGGAGTATATCTAGCCAGGCCCAGGAGGGAAGAGGAGGCCCCGGGGAAACAAGAGGGACCTTAGGAAAAGCCCAAAATGAGAGACTGTAAATTGTATTACTGTTTCTTTGTTTATAAACTGCAAACTTATGCAGATTTGTTTTTCTGTTGTGAATTAATAAAAATTAATTAATATGCAGCCAGAGCCTATCCTGCATCTATTCTCTGGCCACTCTGACTGCACATGATGCCACATATGGTGTCAGAAATGGGATCTTTGAGCTAAGCTTGCACAGCCAGAAACCCACACCAAACAGAAGAAATGTTTTTTTCTTTTTTTCCTGTTTCCTGTAGCCCAGAGATAGTAGCTGCCCAGGAGAGGGATTTAAACAGGCTAATGAGAATAGCTCTGCCTGAGGAGGGGAATTAACAGTAACAGGCTGATACAGTATGGTGCACTCGGCTGAGTGCACTGTTTAACACCCATTTGGATGTGCATTTTTGACATGCTCCTATTACCCCTTATACAGCTTTTCTGTACAAAGCGATATTAAGTCGGAGGCACAAAAAATAATGCAAAAAAAAAAAAATCTGCCTGCCAGTCAGCGGGATCGAAAATGGACGCTTAATTTTGCCGGTGTCTGTTTTCCAAACCTGTGGTTGTCAGCGGGTTCAAAAAACAACGCCAGTAAAATTAAGCGTCGGTTGTCGGACCCGCTGACAGCTGACTCTTCTACTAATAAGAAGATGCTAAGTATGCGCTATTAACTCTAGCACCTCCTTATTAGTACCCAGCCTAATTTAAATACAGAATCGCGCATCCAGGAGAGGTGCCTGGGCGCTTGTCGGGAGAGCAGGCGCTCAACTCTGAACACTGGCTCTCCCACACCTTTTATTAAATCGGCCTGTAAGTTAGTGCCGAACAGGTAGGGTTTGGTTTTCTAGGAAAAAATAAAAATGAAAAGGCTTCTTCTGCTCGGGAGCAGTGCAGAGCCTTTCATAGATTCATTGGGCAACCAAGACCAATAAGCCAACATGGAACAGGTGATACAAGTCCTGGCGGAAGGCCAGCAGCAGTTCCAGATATTATTTAAAATCTATATGAACAGTTCACTCAGCTGTAAGCTATCACAACCTGGGTGAATCCATCACCTCCTGTCCTGTTTAAGATGATTGTATGCATTAATTAAAAGTTTATTGTGAGCTCTATTGACCAGTTGATTGTTTGCCACACATTATTCCTCTGTTGTCTGTTTAAGATGAAGGCAGGGGAGGACCCAGTGATCTTCTTGAGAAATTTTGAAAGGACCACCTGCATGATGAATTGGCCAGAGGTTAACTGGAACACATACCTAGCAAATGTGCTTACAGGCAAAAGCCAAGTGACCTTTCAGGCGGCCAATCCAGAGGTAAGGGCAACCTATGTGGAAGTCAAGACCGGCATCCTAGAAAGGGCAGGATATACTTCAGAAACTTTCCGACAACAGTTCCGGTGGGGTGTGATACAGCCTGGGGAAAATCCCCAAAACCTATTCTATCAATTGAAAGATGTCTGGCGGAAATGGCTGCAGCCTGAGGCAAAGACCAGCCTCAAAGTAGCTAATTAGGTGCTTCTGGAACAGTTCCTAGATGGGCTCAATAGGCCCATGCAGAATTGGGTCTGTCGCATCCTGGTTTTACTTTGGAAAAAACATTAGAAGTGGCAGACGCCTTCCACCCAATTAATACCTGATGTAGTCATAGAGGATAGAAAGGCAGTCCACACAGGCTCCATGGCGCAGTATTAAAAGTGGAGGGCTCCAGTAACGACCCTCTGAATTGGACAGTTAGGGTCTGGATCCAGCCCATAGTTCACACCCTCTCCTGCTTGCTTCAACTGTAGAAGGAGATATCACTTGGCCAGAGACTGTTGATATGATCAAAGTGAAGTGATGGACGTCAACATGGTGACACAGTCGACAATAGAGACTAAAGACCACATGGACAAAGGAAAGTCTCCAAAGCAAGGGTGATCCTCAAGATGAAAGAAAAAGGTTGCTTTGGAAGGACCAGTACAACCCAGTAATAAGGATATAGATACTTTCTCCTTCTGTGCTCTTTGTGTGGGGAGTGAACGTGAGGAAACATGCTGCCCATATGGAAAAGAAGAAAATGAAGATCCTGTAGGAGGAACGAGTAAAGTTAAATGAAACCCCCCCTTGTGGGCATGCTCCTACTGTATGACAGAGAATCACATGCGTGAAGAGTGCGCTTGAGGACATAGAATGGGAGCAAAAGCTGGTGGAACAGCGCAAGAAGGAGCGGGTTGCAGAGGGCGGCCCCCAGCACGAGAACGAAAAATGATAATGCAATTGGGCAAACATTCTCACAAAACTTCAAAGCTGTAACTTGGTGGATATCCCATGATGGGAGCTTAAGGAATGTTTGATCCAGGTGGAGCTGGATGAAGCTCCCCCCCAAGCCCTGGTAGATTCAGGGTCTAGTAAGACTCTTGTTCATAAGGACTTGATCAAAAGAGAGGATGAAGGCAATGCTTATCTGTATACATGGAGACAGACAGCAGTACCCCCACCAGCCAGATCCTGCTGACAAAGCCATCAGGACAAATTGTTCTGGAAGCAGGGATACTTCCCGAGCTTCCTTATCCAGTGGTCTTAGGGCGCGATTGTCCCCAGTTTAAAACCCTTTGGGGTAAGCTTATGGGTAGTCCAGCCAAATTGAAATAGTTTGGCACCCCACAAACCTGGACTGGTTTCCCAAATGACTTGGGGAGGGGAAACCTTTAATGGGTTAAGCAACCCCAGTATAGGGCTGGGTGTGAAGAGAGAAACAGGGGTCTCCTTGGTAGTATTCACTTAGTAAGGGCAAGTGCTCAGCCTAAGAAGTTTGAGCTGAGGGGGAGGATATGTGAAGATTACTTTAAGGGGGTCTAGCTCAGTCCATCTTAAGCCTCAGACAACAGGGAATCCTGGTCTGGAAAAAAGGCCCCTGGGAAGGTGTACATCTAGCCAGGCCCAGGAAGGAAGAGGAGGCCCCAGGCAAACAGGAGGAACTTTTAGGAAAGACCCAGACTGAGAGACTGCTTCTTTGTTTCTAAGCTGCAGAGATAAGCAGTTATTTTTCTGTTGTGAATAAATAAAAGTTCATGAAGATCCAGCCAGAGCTTATCCTGGATCTATTCTCTGGCCATTTTGACTGCACACAGTGCCACAGCTCATCCATCCAAAGTAGAAGAATCGCAACTGGGCAGACTGGTTGTGCCAATGTTTTCCCTGCTGTGTTTCTGTACATTGAATTTTGCTGCTGACGTTGTCCATGTCACCTCTCTTGGGAGGCTGTGCCAAGTGTCATCCACCCTTTCTGTGAAGAAATATTATCTAATGTTACCCCTATATCTACTTCCTTCCATCCTCGTATAAAGTTTATTCTTATCTAACTAATTTTATTGTGATAGCTCAGGAAACTCTCTCGAGGTGTCAGCTTTGACAAAACTACCAGACTTGTAACAAGTGGCTGATTTTTGAAAGTTAAAAGAAAAAAAAAAACACAAAAAAACCCACCCTTCCATTTTTTTTTGGAGCCTGCAGCCTATGTTCCCATGGCTGCCCTCATTACCACAGCTGAGTTTCTCAAAAGAGAAAGATTGGACGACGATCTTCTGAGTGGTGTCAGCCTTGGGGAGCTGGAGAATACTGATCCCCAAATACAAACTTTGCAGTAAAACCACATAGCGAGAGCTCACCAACCCTGCCAAGAGACTCGCTCTCTCTCTCTCTCTCTCCTCTCCCACCCACGTGTGCTATGCCACACATCACTCACACTGCGGCAATAAGTGTGTAACCTCAGTACAGGAAGCTGACTACCGGCTTCAGTTTGAAAGTCATCTTCCCTTTCTGGCAGTCTAAAAGAGAACCCATGGTATTCTGTTGTTTTTCTTGCTTTTTTCTAAATCCTTATATTATTATTTTTTCCTCTTCTTGTTCTACTTTCCTTCTCTGGAGGCTCCAAGCCTGAACCACCGAGGATGGCTGAGCAGGAGAGCCTGGAGTTTGGAAAGGCTGATTTTGTCCTGCTGGACAGCATCACGATGGAGGACTTCATGGCCAATTTGAAACTCAGGTGAGTCCAGGAGCGTTAGTGCTGTCTGTCTGTCCCAACAGATTCCCCCCTCCCTCTGTGTCCAGGGACAGGAGGAAAGGGGGGGGGGGGGGTCGCTGGGGCCCAGCCATAAGGGCAAGGGCAGGCACGGATGCTTCTAGCACTTTTGAGATTTGAGAAGTACTTTTATGATCATGCTGGCAGGAAGTTGAGAGGGGAACACACTCTATAAAGAACTGCATGCTGCAAAATCGAAAGCAAGTCTGGAGCTTACTGCAACGCCAAGAAAGCCTCCGAGGTGCTGTGCAGTAGCAGGGTGGACAGAAACACCCATGACCTCTAGAGGGGCGCTGTGCTATTCTGACTGATTGAATCTGATGAAGGTGGTAGGCAGAGTGCTTGTACAGTAGAGATAACACCACTGGAAATTTTCTAAAAAGAATGGGTCCAGGTCAGGGACCTGGCAGACAACCACCACTGGATAAGGCAATACAGCACCATTTAAGGCAAGCAGGATAATCTAAGCCAAGGTAATAACTGAAGGAGGTTTCGGCGCCATAGAGCATACAATCTACGAGGGATAAGGCATTCAAGAGATACAAGGATGGCGGAACTAGAACTGCTGGACAAAGCAACAATTGGATGGCCCAGCACAGAATGCAGATAGTACATTAACCTGGCCAAGGGGGGAAATTTTGCAGTGTGCGTGGGCACCTTAGTTCACATACATTGCAGCAAGTATTCATAAAGGAAACCGTCCGTGATGTCCTAAACATCTCTCCTCCTTTTCTTTGCAACCTGGCTAAATGCACATTGGCTACGGAAGCCAAGCAGAGGAGGACAAGCAAATCACTGCTCACTTGGGTAGATGACTTTACAAATTCAC
Organism: Rhinatrema bivittatum; assembly: GCF_901001135.1. Taxonomy (NCBI): domain Eukaryota; kingdom Metazoa; phylum Chordata; class Amphibia; order Gymnophiona; family Rhinatrematidae; genus Rhinatrema; species Rhinatrema bivittatum. The sequence goes on along the minus strand of NC_042616.1, from coordinate 57,889,524 downwards.
CGATGCGTGATAACATGGAAAAATCAACCCATGCTGCTGCAATTATTTTTTTTTTGGCAGGGGTGGGGGGTGGGGAGGATTTTGAATAGCTGCATTCTTTGCAAGGCGAGTGGGCTGCTTTTAGCCTGCATAGATTGCCATTCAGTTTGAGGAGGGAAATGATCTATGTTGTTTCTCCTTTGGGAAATTAGCAAGCGCAAAATACGTGCACCGAAAATGCCCGTATGCTTTCCACCTGTTATTTTGTGCAGGCAGCCAAGGGAGTGGGGATGGGGGTAAAATAGCTCACATATATTCTGAAAATGTCATGTACCTAGGCTAAAGGCGTCCTCAGGAAGGCCTCGTTTTAATCCTTGCTAAATCAGGCATGCTGGGTGTACTTTTAGCCAGGCCAATGCAGGACAATCGTCGGCCAAGCCATTGTACCCTGCATATCCAGGTCTGGTGCTTCCATTAGGCAAACCAGGTGGTCGCCTAGAGCACCAGGAATTCGGGGGCAGCAAAATCCTGCCAGGATGAGGTTCAGAATGGGGGCTGTACCAGAACCAATGCCATAAAAAAAAAAAAGAGAGCATTGTGCTGGAGCCACTGCCACCAATAAGAGGGAGCACTGTGCTGGAGCTGCAGCCAATAGTTAAGATGGGAGGGGGGGAGGGATGAATGACCAAAGGTTCACCTAGGGTGTTAGGTATTCTTGCAGTGATAGGAGTATACTACCGTCCACCTGGCCAAAATGGTCAGACAGATGATGAAATGCTAAGAGAAATCAGGGAAGCTAACCAATTTGGCAGTGCAGTAATAATGGGAGATTTCAATTACCAGAAAATACCAAAGTGGAACTCAAGCAATTTTTTATGTATAGTAGCTTAAGAAGGTGTCAGCAAGCCTGACGTTGTGTGACTTCTTCAGGGGCATGTTCTGAAGAAGCTAATCAGTGAAACACTGGCCGTGTTGGGCTATTATATGTAAAAGTAAAATTCTTCAAGAGTCTGTTTTTCATGAATGGAGGACTATTTTTAAAAGAAAAAGCAAAAAAAATCTACAAAAATATTTTTGAAAACATTAAAATTTAAAGAAGGTGAATGATTGAAAAGACCGGTTGGTGTCTTTGAAAAAGTCACACAATGTCAGGCTTGCTGACACCTTCTTAAGCTACTATACATAAAAAATTGCTTGAGTTCCACTTTGGTATTTTCTGATTTTGGTTGCGGTGGATAACTAATGACTCCTTTCTGACAAGATTTCAATTATCCCAATATTAACTGAGTAAATGTAACATCAGGACATGCTAGAGACATAAAATTCCTAGATGGAATAAATGACTGCTTCATGGAGCAATTGGTTCATGAACCAATGAGAGAGGGAGCTATTTTAGATTTAATTCTTAGTGGAACGCAGGATTTGGTGAGAGAGGTAACGGTGGTGGGGCCACTTGGCAACAGTGATCATAACATGATCAAATTTAAACTAATAACTGGAAGGGGGACAATAAGTAAATCTGCAGTTCTAACACTAAATTTTCAAAAGGAAAACTGATAAAATGAGGAAAATAGAAAAAAACTGAAAGGTGCAGCTGCAAAAGTTAAAAGTGTATAACAGGCGTGGACATTGTTTAAAAACACAATCTTAGAAGCCCAGTCCAGATGTATTCCACGCATTAAGAAAGGTGGAAGAAAGGCAAAACGATTACCAGCATGGTTAAAAGGTGAGGTGAAAGAGGCTATTTTAGCCAAAAAAAAATCCTTCAAAAACTGGAAGAAGGATCCAACTGAAGAAAATAGGAAAAAGCATAATATTGTCACGTTAAGGGGCGGATTTTAAGAGCCCTGCTCGCCTAAATCCGCCCAAATCCGGGCGGATTTAGGCGAGCAGGGCCCTGCGCACCGGTGAACCTATTTTACATAGGCTCACCGGCGCGCGCAGACCCCGGGACTCGCGTAAGTCCCGGGGTTCTCCGAGGGGGGCGTGTCGGGGGCGTGTTGGGGGCGGGCCCGGCCGTCGCGGCGTTTAGGGGCGTGTCGGCAGCGTTTTGGGGGCAGATCCAGGGGCGTGGTTACGGCCCGGGGCGGTCCGGGGGCGTGGCCGCGCCCTCCGTACCTGCCCCCAGGTTGCGTCCCGGCGCGCTAGCGGCCCGCTGGCGCGTGGGGATTTACGTCTCCCTCCGGGAGGCGTAAATCCCCCGACAAAGGTAAGGGGGGGGGTTTAGACAGGGCCGGGGGGGTGGGTTAGGTAGAGGAAGAGAGGGGAAGGTGAGGGGAGGGCGTTAGAGGATTCCCTCCGAGGCCGCTCCGATTTCGGAGCGGCCTTGGAGGGAACGGGGGTAGGCTGCGCGGCTCGGCGCGCACCGGCTATACGTAATTGATAGCCTTGCGCGCGCCGATCCAGGATTTTAGCGGCTCCGCGCGTATCTACTAAAATCCTGCATACTTTTGTTTGCGCCTGGAGCGCCAACAAAAGTACGCCAACGCGCCTTGTTTGAAAATCTACCCCTAAGTGTAAAACATTGATAAGGCAGGCTAAGACAGAATATGAAATGAAGTTGGCTGTAGAGGCAAAAACTCATAATAAAAACTTTAAAAAATATATCCGAAGCAAGAAACCTTTGAGGGTGTCATTTGGACATTAGATGACCAAGGAGTTAAAGGGGCTCTTATATCTGTTACTCTTGGCCCTTAGTAACCTTATGGTTCTATTTTTACATTAATGGCAGGGGTTGAAGGGAAATAGAACTATAAGGTTACTAAGGGCCAAGAGTAACAGATAAGTATGAGAAAAAAACAAGTGTGAAAGCTTGCTGGGCAGACTGGATGGGCTGTTTGGTCTTCTGCTGTCATTTCTATGTTTCTATGGAAAATAAGGCCATGCAGAAAGACTAAATGAAGTTTTTGCTTCTGTATTTACTAATGAGGATGTTGGGGAGATACCAGTTCCGGAGATGGTTTTCAAGGGTGATGAGTCAGATGAACTGAACCAAATCACTGTGAATCTGGAAGATGTAGTAGGCCAGATTGACAAACTATAGAATAGTAAATCTCCTGGACCAGATGGTATGAACCCCAGGGTTCTGAAGAAGCAAAAAAATGAAATTTCATATCTTTTAGTTAAAATTTGTAAACTATCATTAAAATCATCCATTGTACCTGAAGACTGGAGGGTGGCCAATGTAATCCCAATATTTAAGAAGGGCTCCAGGGGCGATCCGGGAAACTATAGACAGTGAGCCTGACTTCAGTGCCGGGAAAAATAGTGGAAACTATTTTAAAGATCAAAATCACAGAGCACACAGATATATTTTTTAAAATTTCACTTGATGCAGCTCCAGCACTGCTCTCTACATCAGTGGTGGGGGTGGAAGGGAATTGGAACCAAAAATTTACCAATAAGGGCCCTGACTTCAGCTGTCAGAGTAACAGATAAGTATGAAAACAATTAGGTCTGAAAGCTTGCTGGGCAGACTGGCTGGGCCGTTTGGTCTTCTTCTGCCATCACTTCTATGTTTCTGTGTTAATGGAACACAGTCAACATGAGAAGTCGTGCCTCACAAATCTGCTTCATTTTTTTGAAGGGATAAAAGTGAGCCAGTACATGTAGTGTACTTGGATTTTCAGAGGGCATTTGACAAAGTCCCTAATGAGAGATGTCTAAGAAAACTAAAAAGTCATGGGATAGAAGTTGATGTCTTTTCATGGATAACAAATTGGTTAAAAGACAGGAAACAAAGAGTGGGATTAAATGGTCAATTTTCTCAGTGGAAAAGGATAAACAGTGGAATGCCTCAGAGATCTGAACTTGGACCAGTGCTTTTCAATATATTTATAAACTAGCTGTACCCGGCCACGCGTTGCTGTGGCTCAGTCTGGTTAAATGGAAAAGAAAGAAAAGAGAACGCGCACGTTTCTAATATAATTAATTTCACAATGCTTGTGGGTATACAATATTTTTTGTTGTTCCATTGTCTGTGCAGATATAGAGATTGTCTGGTTTGCCAACTCTAGAACATGCAACATACAATTGTCCATGTGAGAAGCAATCTGTGTCTAGATGTAAACCGCATAATTCTAGAAATGAAAAAGAATGAAAAAAGAAAAAACATAAACTATACTCACTAAATGAACTGTATGGTAAATGACACAGCTCAATTCCAACGCAATGTCACACGAAATAATTAAATCAAAATGAAAATAAATTGAAATATATGAAAATTCAATTTAACAATGCAATCAGAAACATTGAAATGGAATCGTAAAATATTTAGTACAAGCCGTTAAGCCCGTTAAAACGGGCGAGATTTTTGTCTCCTCTCCTCCTATGTCTTTGCTCTGCTCCAATAGCTCTCTGCTTCAATGGCAGGGGAGAAAGACTGACACTTCACACATTTCCAACATAGCTCTCTGCTTCAACGGCAGGGGAGAAAGACTGATACTTCACTTTCAATGCATATCCAGCATAACTCTCTGCTTCAACGGCAGGGGGAATGAAGAAAAGTGGATCTATATACAGACAACAACCAACAAGGACTGAATTACATAATCTGGGTAAACAAATAAGCATGGGTGTAGCTTGCTTATTGCAGCGGTTACTACCCCTAACTAATCAAGCTTGATATTTCACTTAGATGCAGTTCCAACACTGCTCTCTACATTAATGGTGGGGGTGGAAGGGAAATAGAACCAAAAGGTTACTAAGAGCCAAGAATAACAGATAAGTATGAGAAAAAAAAAGTGTTAAGCTTGCTGGGCAGAATGGATGGGCCATTTGGTCTTCTTCTGCCGTCATTTCTATGTTTCTATGTGCATTCTACTTAAAGGGCCCATGGGAAACTGCTCGAGGTACCCTCTGATGATGTTGCCTTTTCAACACTATAAAGAGCCTTCCAGGACACTCCCTCTTCTCCTCAGCATCCTGTTCCTACCTTCTCATTCCAGTTCCAGCCTGCCTCGTCTCTCCAGCCCAGCTTGCTTCCTCATCTGCAATCCTAGCCTGTCTCTTGCCCTTGTCTCCTTATCTACCATTGGATTGACCACTAGCCTCTTTCCCCAGCTTGGACCCTGATTATTCTTGTCTTCTACCTGCCTCCGATCTCAGCCCAGACCCTGACTATCTTTGTCTTCCACCTGCCGCTGACCCTTGCTTGACTCTGGACCTTTGCTATAGCCATTCCATAAGAGACTCAAGCCTAAGACCTGCTGACCCCCGGTACCCGAGGGGTCAACCTAAGGGGAAAGGGGCTGGTATAGGTGAAGCTCCAGTACAGTCTCTTCCTCATACCACTCCGCCAGCTGTCGGTGGAAACCTACAGGGCCTTTCCTGTAGGTTGAGCCAACTCCACCACAGCAACAAAGGTCCACGAATCTTACAGGCAGCGTTCTTGGTTTCAGGTACTCCATTATATGCCCACATTTCTCCTGTCTTGGCCAATCTTCATTGGTTACTTATAGACCAGTGTACACGATTCAAAATATTAATCTTGACTTTCAAAGCCATTAATGGCCGCTCTCCAGCAGCCTTCTACTGCCTTTCACATAGTTTCTGCTCAACAGCTTAATAGATTATTAATAGATTATTAGTTATTCCCACCAATAAACAAATGCGATTATCGGAATCGTGCTCCCTGATTTTCAGTATTGCAGGTTTTTCTCTCTGGAATCATCTTCCATAGTCACTTAAAGCAGAATCTGATTTATATGTTTTTGAAAATTGCTAAAATCTCATCTCTTTTCTATGGTGTTTTCTACTTAGCAATTTCTACTCTGTAATTTCTCTTAACCTCTTACCCAGTAATGTCTCTCATTTCTATCTAGGAGTCTGTGAAAGGGAAAAAGTTCTGTTGCAGTGTTATTGGGAACAGCAATGGGCCGGATTTTCTGGATTTACGCGTGCCGGGTCTATTTTAAAAACACCCAGCGGCGTTTGTAAAGCCCCAGGATGTGTGTAAGTCCCAGGGCTTTACAAAAGGGGTGGTCATGGGGTGGGGCGTGGCCAGAGGCCGCCGCATGGCTGCTGGGCCGAGGATTACGCGCTGGCAGTTGGCCGGCGTGCACAACTTACTTCAGCCCCAGGGCTGAAGGAAGTTTTAAAACAAAAAAAAGAAGATGAAAAAGGTAGGGGGGAAAGGGCGGGGGAGGTAGGGGAAGGGAAGGTGGGGTGAGGGGGTGGGGAACAGGGGAAGGCTGTGCGGCTCGGCGCACGCAAGGTGCACAATTGTGCACCCCCTTGTGCGCGCCAACCCCGGATTTTATAACTTGCGCGCGCCTGCGCTCGCAAGTTATAAAATCGGGTATACATGTGTGCGCACCGGGTAGCGTGCGCACACATGTACGCCCGCGCGCAACCTTTTAAAATCTACCCCAATATGTGCAAGTCTGATTGAAATAATTTTATTGTTTGTTTATATGTTATTGGTAGATTGTTATGGTTTTCTAAAGAAGAAGCTGAAAAGGTAAGGGAAAAAGGTTAGCATTCATAAACTTCAAGAGATCGTAGAAAGAGGAAGACAGGTGACAATATCTGGAAAAATTAAGAGAATCTGGGAAAGTAGTCAGGAATGAGAAAATTCAAATAGAAGAAAAAATAGCAAATACTGTAAAACAGGGAGACAAGATTTTTTTTCTAGACATGTTAGTGATAGAAGGAAATGTAAAAGTAGCATTGTGAGACTCTGAGGTGAAGGGAAGGAATATGTAGAGGCTGATGAGAATAAAGCAAAATTGCTTAACATATTTCTGTTCAGTGTTCATTGTAGAAGGGCTTGGAGCAGGACCACATAAAACAAACACAAATAAGATTGGAAGTGAGGTAAACCTCAATCGATTTTCAGAACAGTGTGTTTGTGAGAAGGTAACTAAACTTAAAGTAGATAAAGTAATGGGGCCGGATGGGATGCATCCAAGGTTTCTAAGAGAACTTGGAGATGTCCTGGCAGCTCCGCTGGCTGATCTTTTCAATGCTTCCTTAGAGTCTGGAGTAGTTCCAGATGTTATGACCTGGAGAGATGTGAACCCTTGGGCCGAGGGGGAGTTGGTACCACCTGAGGAGATGTCTCCTCAGGTTCCCCCGTCGGGTGGCGAGGCCAGGAGGTTGACCTTCTAGGAAAAGTAAAAAGTCATGGTATAAAGAGGCCTACTGGGGATTTGGCTTAAAAGAGCACTGCTGTACCAATATATATGAGTCTGGAAAACTGCCCACAGATGCACGGTGCGGTGCCTTGATATACACTACAACTGAGACCACTGTATGTGCACACAACAAACTTTTAACTCCAAAAGAGGCCTACTGGGGATTTGGCTTAAAAGAGCACTGCTGTACCAATATATGTGAGTCTGGAAAACTGTCCACAGATACAGTGCAGTGCCTTGATGTACACAATAACTGAGACCTGCTCTTTGTGCTAAAAAAAAATGAACAGCAGAGAAAAGACTTGACTTGACTGGAAACCTGAGCAAGCACAATTCCTAGTGATGCTGCTTCTTGTTGGAAAATACCAACTCACACTATCTCCCACCCACACCCTGCCAGTGCCTGCACCAACCTACCCCAGGGGGGTAAGATAAGCAGCAAAATGCCACTGCTGGCAGCTTGTCTCAGTGGGAGAGACAGAGAGACAGTCTGAGTTCAATAAAAAAAAAGTGAGGTCAAAAAAAGCCTGGCTGGCACTGCAGCAAAAACGAACAAATATCTTTTTCAATGGAAAATTCTAACAAAGTAGCTAGCAATTGAATAAAGATTTGAGACACTCAGACTAGCTCTGAGTAAAGCCACCTCCCTGGACAATACCCGAAAGGAAAGAGCGTATGCTTAAGGTATAAATAGTTCAGTGTCATCAGGAACAGCTTCACAGAGCACTGAGTGAGAGCGGCCATTGGCTGCATTAGAAAAATTCTTAGTTCTGATAGGTTGCATTCTCGTCTCCTTGCCAACCTGTCTGACCCACTCTATGACAGGGCTGTGAGGTCACTTATGACTCACAGGAAAGGGCTGGTTTTTGCTATGGATACTTCCACATGGCCTTCTCCTATTTCAAACGGCCCCTAAGAAATCACTGCGAACCAAAAGAATGAAACTAATATGATATGTTTTATTCGTGGGGATCGCCATGCGTTTTGCGAACCCACGAATCAAACGAACGGGGACTTATGCATTGCGGATTGCACATTTGTTTAAAACGAATGCACATCCCTAGTAGACTGCTGCCAAGAATCCACTGCATAAAACCCAGCCAGCCCTATTGCATTACGGGGTGCTTCTCCAGAAGCATCCACTAATGCAAGAGGGTGGGGAGGTATGTGTGTGTGTGTGATCTGGTGGTTGTGGTGGGGGGGGGGGGGGGTTGGGGGAGTGATTCAGTGTTGTACTTTAGGGCCTTGGTGTATTTTAAGCTTACAAACACTCTCATATAGAAACATAGAAATGACGGCAGAAAAAGACCAATTGGCCCATCCAGACTGCCCAGCAAGCTCCCACACTTATTTTCCCATACTTATCTGTTTCATCAACCACCAAATTTCCTGCCATCCCCTGTCATTGATGCAGAGAGTAATGTTGGAGTTGCATCAAAGGTGAGCATAAGGCTTAATGGTTAAGAGTAGTAACTGCCACATCAAGCAAGTTACCCCGATGCTTGGTTACCCAGACTCACAGATCAATGCCTTGTTGGATGTTGTCTGAATGCAAATCCTCTTTTCCACATTTATCCCTGCTGTTGAAGCAGAGAGCAACGCTGTATATGCATTCAAAGTGATGTATCAGGACTTAATTGGTTTAGGGTAGTAACTGCCGTAATAAGCAAGCTACCCCCACGCTTATTTGTTTACCCAGATTGGGAAGTTCAGTCCTTTTTGCTTGTTATCTGAATGCAAATCCTCTTTTCCACATTTCCCCTTGCCGTTGAAGCAGAGAGCAATGTTGGAGTTGCATTAACCGTTGGAAAGCTCTCTAGTGGTGAGCGGGAGCTACAGCTAAAGAAAGACAAATGAGCCAATATGGCTCAGTCCGAGGAAGAGCCTCCTTGTCTGAGTGATCAGATGGGCTGCATCTTGGCTGTAATGTAAGCTGTAAGGTTCCTGTACAGTGTCTTCTGCGTGAACACTAAGGAATGGATAAAGTTAACACAGTTTCTTATTTATAGGAAAAAAGCCTGACATATGCAACTCAGCTCCTCCCTTCCCTCTACCCCTATCGATCATATCATCTTTTAAAGGAGGGGAGGAACAGCGTGACATGAAAAGAGGCCCTTGGAAACACTGAAGTTCACTGTCTAAGAACTATTACCAAGAATTGGAACATTTTAGCAGGGGGCTCTATCCACCAGGGATTTCTCACATTGCGTACCCAAGGGGTATCCTTCCATGAATCCGCCTCATTAGATGAGGAATTTCAGCAGGCCTCACCATGTGTCACTGATTTTTGCCGATCATACTGGGACCTCACCCTTCCTGTCACTAACTGGGAACTCCCTGACACCATCAGTCAGTGTGTGTTTACAGGAAAGGGAGGTCTTTCACAAACCAGCTTGCAAAACAACCCCTCTGTCTCTCCAGCACCAGGCTCTATTTCCCCATGAGGAGGGTTCTGCAAACACCAGGATGCACTGGAACTTTTTTTTTTTTTTTTTTACATTTCTCACTATTTAAACATAGTGGATACAGACAGACACACAGACGAGTTAAATTATATGAAGTAGGCAGTATGAGTCACTTTCAGAAATTAGATACATTACAAAACAGCAGGAGGGATTCAGATAAACAGATGGTTGAACCTGATGACATGCACCCTACATCCTTTTTTTTTCCACCGTATCATGGGAACAACAGCTGAACCAGAGTACTACATAATAATTCATGGGTGGCCAGCTCTGGTCCTTGAGAGCCACAAAAAGGCGAGATTTTTTGCTTATCCACAATGAATATGCATGAACTGGATTTGCATGCAGTCCCTCCATTGTATGCAGCTCTGACACATGGATATTCACTGTGGATATCCTGAAAACCTGGCCTGTTTATGACTCTCAAGGACCAGAGCTGGCCACCCCTGGCATATCTGGTACACTGCCGGCTAGCCATGACATCGCCAGGGCTACAGGAACTGCCCAGAAACTGCCTGACGTACACAAGGGGAAAAGTTTGCATGTTGCTCCACAATGCCTGCACATTCCTGGAGGTAGTCCCAGGGAGGGGTTAGGCCCGGAGAGGCAACAATGTAAATTGTTTTGCATTTTCAAAAGTACACAAGTTGTTTTGGCTGGAAAAAGTACCTGCACAAAAAAATAAAGGAGCTGCAAATCTCTGCCAGTACCTTTTCCTCTCGCGGTTTTCAAAAGTAATGTACACCTGTATTGGGGGTAAAATGACCTGCAGACTTTGTGTAACCACCTCATTCTTCCCAGCCAGCTCTCAGTATAGGAGAAGGGTCAGCAGAGACAAACTAAACTTTCAACAGCAATAAACTTCTTTTGGGGCTCTTCAAGGTTTTACTTGGCTGCAAATTATGTGCTGAGGAGAATGAAAAATAAAAAAACCCCACAACACAGTGCTCAGAAATGACGCCACTGACATAGTTACAGCTTTATCACAATGAGACTGACTTTCTAAGAGTTTATGCTCCTAACTTTGTAGTCAAGCTATTAAATTGGCCCCCTTCGAAAATTTACCAGGGCTGTGTGGCCAAATTTAAGCTCCTAGGGGTCAATACTCAGCTGCTTATCTGACTGTGCAAATTAGCCAGACACACTTATCCGGCTAACCTGGTCAAGATCTTTAAGCTAGCTGGATAAGTTTATCCGGATACCACTTATCTAGCTATGTGGTCGCCACTGACCGTGCGCCGAATATTGAAACAGCATCACTTAGCCAGCTAACCCCTAGATTCATCAAAATGCGATAAGAAAAAGGGGCATGGCTATTGCAACGTGTGTGTGTGCATGTGTGTGTGTGAGAGAAGTCAACTATTTATAAACACTATGGGGTGGATTTTAAAAGGGTTACACGCATAACTTACGCACAAAACCCTTAAACCCCCCCCCCCCGCGCGCGCCACTGAGCCTATTTTGCATAGGCTCAGTGGCGCGCGCAAGCCCCAGGACGCGCGTATGTCCCGGGGCTTGCAAAAATGGGCAGGACATGGGCGTAGGCGTGGCGGCGGTCCGGGGATGGTCTGGGGGCGTGGCCAAATGCCCCAACACAGCGGCCTGTGTCGGAGCCTGCCGCGCCGGCAGATAGCCGGTGCGCGCAAGTTATGCCTGCCAGAGGCAGGCGTAACTCAACAAAATAAGGTAGGGGGATTTAGGTAGGGCTTGGGGGTGGGTTAGATAGGGGAAGGGAGGGAAAGGTGGGGGGGGGGGGGAAACAAAAAATATTTCCCTCCAAGGCCGCTCCGGGTAGCGCGCACAAATGTACCCCCCGCGCGTAATTTAAAAAATCTGCCCCTATAGGAGGGACAGCCAGTAACTTGAGGTGAGGTTTTGGTGGTGGTCTAGGGTTTTGGGGGTAAGTTTTACATGCAGAGCGAGATGTACGAACAGCACAGTAGACCTCGGTGAAGATTTGACGTGATTTGGAGTGAGGAAACTCAGACCAAGATGACATTACTTCAATGTTCTTTCGCCCTAACTTGATAGTACCCTGGTAGAGAGTCCATCAAGCTAGGGCGAGAGAACACTGTAGATATCTCATCCTTGTGAGACTTTCCTCTCTCTGAATCATGTCAAATCTTCACCGAGGTCTACTGTGCTCTTTGAACGTCTTACTGTGCATGTAAAATTGACCCCCGAAGCCTAGACCACCACCAAAACCTCACCTTGAGTTACTAGCTGGCTCTCCTATAGTGATATAAATAGTGGACTAATATGAAAGCCTTCTCTCTCTCTCATTACATTCTTCTTAAATTTAGGAGACTAAAGAGTGTGCAGCAACAGGGGCGGGGAGAGGGTGAGGAGCTTATCAAATGAATAGCAGGGCCTGGACCTAGGTTCCTAAATATACTGAAAATAGAAGCCTAACTTAGGGTCTCAGCTTTTTTTGAATTTTGCCTCAATGTCTTTACTGAAACAGCAAAAACTGGATTTGAATCTTTGTGCATATGTATGTATAAATACCAGCTATCTACCCAGGCAGGCTAGCATACAACAAAACAACAAGAAAATATAAATTGCAGGCAACTCTGATCAACTTAGAGGCCCATAATCAGCCACAGGCTGTCTGGGTAATTTAATTGGATAAACGTACCCAGTTAACTTAAACATGGCTAAGCCATGCCGCTGAATATACCCAGTTAAATCCACAGTAAGATAGGTAAGTTTATCCTGCTAACTTTAGGACGTCTTCTGGCACAACGAAACTTATCTGGATAATCTAGCCAGAGAACGCTGAATATCATTGTTATTCAGCTAAGTTACTTGGCTAACTTAGTTGTACCATGGTGCACTTCTGATTGTCCAGGTAAATTTTAAGCCATCTAAATCAGAGGCGGTAAGCACAGTGGGATTTGTAAGTTCTGAGTTTATCCAGCTAGATGCCAAATTTAGCCAGGCAAACTTTTTGATTATGGTGATTGAGCAGAAAATAAAGTCAAATAATTATTCAGTTCTGCACGTCATGGGGCTGCCAACTGGCTCCAGATTTTCAGAACAGGCTGATCCAGTCCTGGTTTTACCCCATTGCATACTGGGACTTATTCTGATTTCCCTACTGCATTCCCTAAGAAAGGCAAGACTATGAGGACCTGAATGCACGGGAGTAAATCCAGGACTGGATCAATCTGTTGTGAAAATCTGGAGCCAGTTGGCAACCTTACTGCACGTCCAAAGGCAACATTTATCAGTCAGTTCATTTTAATATGGTACAAGCAACTTTGTATTTGCTAGATCATACTATGTATCCTGAGTGAAGACTTTCTTGCAGACCCTGAGGCTTCAGATGGGGGATGGGCTGCTGCCCTTGCAGATCCTTCCTTCCAGTCTTCCAGGATCACTGCTGCAGTCTTTGGAACACAAATAAAGAATTAGGACCCTGTCTCCTCAAACTATATCAGCTTGAGACATTTGCCTCTGAGCTCCAACTGACTAAACATTAAGGGGCGGATTTTAAGAGCCCTGCTCGCGTAAATCCGCCCAGATTTACGCGAGCAGGGCCCTGTGCGCCGGTAGGCCTATTTTACATAGGCCTACCGGCGCGCGCAGAGCCCCGGGACTCACATAAGTCCCGGGGTTTTCCGAGGGGGGCGTGTCGGGGGCGGGCCCGATCCGCGCGGTGTTTTCGGGGCGGGACGTAGCGTTTCGGGGGCGGGTCCGGGGGCGTGGTTACGGCCCGGGGCGGTCCGGGGGTGTGGCCGCGCCCTCCGGACCCGCCCCCAGGTTGCGTCCCAGCGCGCTAGCGGCCCGCTGGCGCGCGGCGATTTACGTCTCCCTCCGGGAGGCGTAAATCCCCCGACAAAGGTAAGGGGGGGGTTTAGACAGGGCCGGGGGGTGGGTTAGGTAGGGGAAGGGAGGGGAAGATGAGGGGAGGGCAAAAGAAAGTTCCCTCCGAGGCCGCTCCGATTTCGGAGCGGCCTCGGAGGGAACGGAGGTAGGCTGCGCGGCTCGGCGCGCGCCGGCTATACGGAATCGGTAGCCTTGCGCGCGCCGATCCAGGATTTGCGCGGCTACGCGCGTATCTACTAAAATCCAGCGTACTTTTGTTGGCGCCTGATGCGCCAACAAAAGTATGCCAAATCGTGCTTTTTGAAAATCTACCCGTAAGGGCCTGATTTTCAAAAGCATTTGCACACTTAAAACTGGGTTTTACACGTGTAATTCCACTTTACCCATGTAAATGTGCTTTTGAAAATTGCTACAATATAGACCTTTGAATTGTGAATAGGTTTTGCCCACGTTAAGTGCACATAACACTGGTAAATGGCTTTTGAAAATTGCTACAATAGTATGTTACATTTACATGCGTAACCCCTTTGAAAATTCACCTGTAAGACAACATTTTTTAAGTTCCTGAAACAGCAATCTTCTTAACTGAAACCAAATTCACCATGCGCGTTAACATGACACTTTCTCTTTTAACAGCAACCAGTATGATAAATTGGACTTATAGCAACAATGTGAACTTTCCAAATATTATTTAGCACCCGTGCAGTTAATTCATACAACATAAACTGCAAATTCCTCTGTTCATTCACAAAAATATTTACATGGCAAAACTCTTTATATTATTAACATATTCTGTAGGGATGTGCTTTCCTATGAAACAAAACAGGAAATTTAGTTGAACTTTCCTGTTTTGTTTCATTCTGAAAATGAAATTAAAGAAAACCAAACTAAATTGAGTTGGTTTTGTTTAAGTTTTCTCTGAAGCAGCCACCAGCCTTGGCACCAGCTTTGACCCTGGCTTCTTCCCCTTCCTGAAAAAAAAAAACCAAGCAAAAAACCCGCACTGGTGCCCAAAAATCTAATAATTGAAACGCTCTGGGCCTTCCCCCATGCCTCTCCAGAACTCTTTTACCCCATCCATAGGATCCATATTCCAAATGGAGCAGGAGCGATCCTCAGTAATTCCTGCCATGCCAGGTAGGTATTTAAAAATGATGCCAGCTGGTTCTCCATACAATAAAATCATGCTGGCCCCAGGGCCCCCCAGTGCCATTTTGAAATACTGACTTGGCAGAGCAGTGACTGGGGATCATTCCTGCCCACTTGGTCTTGTGGACCTCACAGATGGGGAATGATGGGATCGGTGGGATGGGAGAAGACCTGAAGGGGGCTTCAATTTTTAAATTTCTGGGTACCCACACTGTTGTTTTTTGGTTTTTTTTTTGAGGGGGCAGAGGGATTTTGGCTTTGCATGTTTATTTAATTTTGTATTGTTCTGCCTCGGCAGTATATTTATTTGTTTGTTTATTACACCATCACGCTGTGTCATCTTATGATTTTACACAGCTTAGACTCTCTGCAGGTTCTAGAGCTCCTTTTCCTGATTGGTTATTGTTTGACTATTTCTGAGCACCCGGTTGGATCTATTCCTGTTTTGCTCTCTCTCTCTCTCTCTCTGTTCTCTTGCCTCTTCCTATTGGTCCCTTGACCAATAGAAGCCTGGGATGGATTCATTTCCTGTTGGGTTTTCAGTTGGAAGTAGGCTCTTGGCAAACTAACATCTCTCCTGAATCCTCTACAATCTCCTAGAAGCATCGCTTTTTCACCTTATTTCGAATCCACTGCTAGATCTACTAGTCACTAGTAGCCACAACTTCTATTCAGCTTCAGTTGTCTCCATCTGATTACTGACTTTCTGTTATGTTTGCTGGCTTGTTGGATGACCCTGTGAGCTAACACATTCACCAGACTCTGCCAGGACCTTCTTCATGGTTGAACACCTCCATCGTGGCCAGCAAAGAAGGACAATGCTGGCCCTCCTAGTGTATTCATGCTCTGACACCGGGACACTTAAAGGGAAAACCACCACGGCACCCTTAGATAACGTTATCAACTTCCTACTATAAAAGGCCGCTTCAGACATCCTTATGATGACTCAGCAAACAGGTCCCTTGCTTTGTCTCCAGCCTTCAGCCTCAGCCTTGCCTCATCTTCGGCCTCAGCCTTGCCTTGTCATCAGCCTCAGCCTTGTCTCACCTCCAGCCTTCAGCCTCAGCCTTGCTTCATCTTCAGCCTCAGCCTTGCCTTGTCTTCAATCTCAGCCTTGTCTCATCTCCAGCTTCAGCCTTGCCTCATCTTCAGCCTCAGCCTTGTCTTCAATTTCAGCTTTTTCTTGTCTCTAGTCTTCAGCTTCAGTCTTGCTTCATCTTCAGGCTTTTCCACAACCAAAGTCTTGTCTTCAGCCTCATCCTCAGCCTCAGCCTTGTCTTCAGCCTCAGCTTCACCCAAGCCTTTTCTTCATCTTTGTCTTCAGCTTCATCCTGGTCTTCAGCCTCAGCCTAGTATTCGGATCTGACCATAGTTACAGACTCCAACTTTTTCTTGCCAGCCACCTGCCCTGGCTTCTGGACCATTCTGGACTTTACCTTAGTCTGGCCTGAGCAAAGACTCATTTGCCCAACGTCGGCACAGACCTTGAGGCTCTGCCCATGAGGTTGCATTAACTTGCCAAAGCAAAAGGGGTTATGTTCATGCCATTTGCAACAGTTTTCAGCGATTCATAACAGCCAATCCAGGCTGCTATCTATACAGCTATTCTTATCACAGTGAGTGTTGAACTGTTTCTTCATGCTAATAAATATTGTTTGGCATTCAAGAACTAAGTTCTCTGATGTTTGGAAATTGGGAAAATACGATTTAACTGACAAATTCAAGCAAAGGCAGATGACGTGTGAGAACAGTACATGTACAATAAAACAAAATGAAATAAACCAGAAACAAAGCTAAAAACAATGGAAAAACCCCAAAATGAAACAAAAATTGAAACGGGCTTAAACATTTAAGGGCACTCCACTAATTGGGGTAAATTTTCCAAAACTAGCATATACATGCAATCGTAGCATGTACTCACGTAATTCATATTTTATAAACTTTAAAAGTATGTGCATATATTACATTTCACGCGCACATCTACGCATGTGGTCTGGGGTGTTCCAGGGCAGGGCTGACAGCTACGCACGCATATATTTGGCAACTTCCTCATGTAGTTTTATACCTGCTAATTATCTTGCGTAAGTGATAATAAACGTGCTTATTGTGTCGTATTGGCTGGGTGGAAGGTCTGGGTGAGCTGTGGGGAGTTCAGGCCGAAGGACCAGGAAGGTCTCGATGACCCGGAGAAGGACTGGATGAACTGGTGGAGTAATTGGTAAACTGGTGTTTTCAATCACACACGCATTATTTAAAATATACTGACGAAGCACATGATTCGGCATTTGCACAAGGAAATGCTACTTTATTTTCACGTATAAAATATGCACACGTAAAGTTTTTAAATAGGTAGGAAAGATACACCTGTTCAATGCATTCTAATACTTGCTTTCAATGCACTGCATGTATTCGCACATAAGCATAGATTTGGGCATATGTTGTGAGGAAGAGATAATGCATATTTTATAATACGCACGTATGTGATACGCACAATTATAAAACACTATTGTGGACCTATGCGCAACCATATAAGCACATCTATGCTGCCGCGCACAATTGTTTGAAAGTTATCCTCATTGCCTATCAATCTAACATCTTAAAACAGGATAAAAACATATACTGCTTACCTTTAAAAAAAAAAATAAAGAAAGAACTAGAGTCCCTTCTTCCTTACACTATACCAGTTTGAGAGAATTACTGCAACACCTCTGGCCTCTGAGCTACAACAAACAAAGTCATCAGAAGGAGAAGGCCAGGGGTGGCCAACTCCAGTCATCAGGGTCACAAACAGGGGTCTGTATTTCAGGAGATTCGTAATGAATATGCATGAGATAGACCTGCATGCACTGCCTCCACTGTATGCATATACATCTCATGCATTTTCATTGAGGATATCCTGAAAACCAGACCCTTGTCTGTGGCTCTTGAGGATCGGAATTGGCCACCCTTTCCCTGGAGGCTATTGCAAACTTAAATGAATGCTTTAAGGGACCTTAACATTTAATTAACCTTTAAATATTTGTATTTAAGCTTCTCAAGTTTTTTTCCACTTAAATTTATTTAATTAATTTTGGATAAGTTAAATATCCAATATGTACTACATAATTTTACTTGCTCGTTACTCATCTCTTAAATATGTACTTTCTTATGTTATCTAGTTAACCTACTATAAGCGTTCATTGTATTTTCCTTTCTCAGTTATATGTAAACCGACATGTTGTGTCCTACGAATGCCGGTATATAAAAAGCATTAAATAAATAAATAAATAAATAAATACACAAAAAGCTTAACAAGGTTGCATTTACATCAAAATACATAGGGCGGGATTTTTAAACCTACCTGGCGCGCACAAATGTACGCCCGATTTTATAACATGCGCGCGCAGCTGTGCGCGCATGTTATAAAATCCGGGGTCGTTGCACGCAAGGGGGTGCACACTAGTGCACCTTGCGCGCGTCGAGCCCTATGGAAGCCCCGATGGCGGAGCGGCCTCGGAGGGAACTTTCCTTTCGCCTCCCCCCCACCTTCCCCTCCCACCTTCCGCCCCCTACCTTCCCCTCCCTTCCCCTCCCTAAAACCCCCCCTAACCTTTATTTCATAAGTTGTGCCTGCCTCCGGGCAGGCGTAGGTTGCGTTCGCCGGCCAAGTGCAGGCGCGCGATCCCCCGACACAGCCCCGCCCCTGCCCCGCCCCTTTCACAAAGCCCCGGGACATACGCGCGTCCCGGGCTTTGCGCGCGTCACCGGACCTATGCGTAAACCTTTTAAAATCTGCCCCATAATTTTGAAATTTGCTCCCATAATAAGCATCTGTGTCCTCCAGACAGAAGTTTTATTTTAGCCTTAATAAACTGTAGACTCAGAGTCCCTTTGTCCCCCATGTTCCTTTCTCATATAGTTGCTTTGTTGCATGTAAGGTGAATTCTCTTGAATTTCCTGTTTTCTTGGTATCTGCTAGGTATTTGAAGCAGCCATCGTGCTTTCTAGATGACTGCTCTGAAGGCAACCGACTGTGCTATATTTAAGAGAGCCTTACATTTGTGGCTTGAAAAATTAGCATTTTTCTGCTCTATGCTGCAAAAGAATTTCCTCTAGTCTGTTTGTCTGACACTTCCCTCTTACTCACCCCACAGGCTCCAGACCAGACCCTTACATGAAAGCTTTGTAAAGGTGGCTGCCAGTGCTCCCTCTAGTTTTTAATAGCTACATGTGCAAACATTTTCTTTTGCACAACTTTTTAATAAGCTAAGATCAAATCGGTGCGCTACAAACCAGTGTAATGCAAATAATATAGGGATTGCTTGTGTGCTCAACGTTTTGCCGTGTATGCGGGATTCATGACCTGTGTGCATGCGTGCACTCGCACAGTTTAGAGGGAACAGTGGCGGCCACCCAATTATTTATCTTATTGCGGGCACTAATATAGCTAAAGGGTCTCTGTGTCCTTCCCCTCAAAAAACGGGCATTTTTAAGGGTGAATTTTTGAAGACTTACGCAGGGGATGTGCATGTTAAATTCGGCATACACGCTTGTAAGTAGCCTCTGTGAAAGTGAATTTTCAGAAGAGTGGATGCATATGCGTACTGTTGCTGCCACGTGGAAAAGTAAGGCGCTTTATGGCAAATTGTAAAAGTCCTGCGAGTGCCAAATTCAGGAGACCACACACACAAGTTGGGCCGGCACGCGCTGAGCTGATTTTACAAGCCGCCCATGGCCACGTGTTTCTCCCGCTGTGTGCACAAGTAAAAAGTTTCTAAAAAGGGGTGGAGTGTGGGCATCATCTGGGTAGGGCATGGGCGTGTCGGAGCCTGGCTAAGAAACGTGGGCGCATTTACACATCCTTGTGTGCACTGGGGGTCCCCTGCCACTTAAATTTACTTCTGCTATGGATGGTGTGTAAGTATTAAAAAAATCTAGGCTAGTCAGCGGGGTTTTAAGGGTCTGGGCTAACAGGAGGGAAGGGAGACTATTAAATTAGGAGGGTTTGCAAGTTTTATCCCTTAACTGGGTGAATTAGGAATGAACTGGGAAAACTAGCTATGGCATCGGCACGCATCCCTTTTAAAATTCTCCCATTCACGCGTTAGACGTGGCGTTTGCACGCACATGCGCACGTCCATTTAAACTTGAGCGCACATATATGTGCATCCAGCCTATTTTATAACAGGCATGCATATATGTGCATATATTATAAAATGGACATGTCTCTGTACTCAAGTCGACAAACACGCACACTTGTGCGCCCGTGTGCCTGTTTAAAAGTCACCGTCTTTGCGAGCATTCTGGCACGAGGTTTGGAAGCATGCATACATTTACGCATTTTATAGAGTTCCCATGTGCATCCTCAGACACGTGTATGGGCTTTTACACCTGCTAATCAAGTCACTGACATTTATTCTGATTTCTCTTTTGTCTATAGTTTTTGGGTGGGGGGCTCTGGAGCAAGTGGTGGAGGATGTGGGTGAACTGGTGAAGGTCTGGGTCAACTGGTGGAGGTCTCAGCAAAATGCTGAGGGGAAATACACACACAAGTATTTTCATAAGCGAGACGTGCATACAACAGTCAAATTCCAAGCATAAACGGAGGGTTATTATATGCAAATATTACAATGATTTAACGCATAAAATCTATGTACATACTTCTATAAAATAGGTGTATAAACTAGGCAGATCCCTAAGCAGGCACTTTTGGAGTGGTGATATGCGTTATTTTATCAACTGTGCATCTTCTGCTGTAGAGTGTAGAAAATACAGGCATGACTTATGTATGTGCTTTATGTGCCGAGTTAGGCACACAATTGAAAATTTCTCTCTTAATGCTTGAAATGCCGGTACCTATCTAGAAGAACACCTGCATGGTTTCTGTATTTATTTATTTATTTATTTATTTACTTACTTTTATATACCGATCTTCTTGCATTGGATACAAATCAAACCGGTTTACAGTGAAACAAACAAAACTTGCCCTTGAGCAATTACATAGAACAAAAAAAAACCATCTAAAAAACTTTGAGTAACATGGTATGAGAGTAAAATAATATCATAAACAATTAGCGTAACATAGCAATAAAGATAAAAATAGGCGTTAGATTGCCTAAAACAGTTTGGGCAGGTTGCAGAAGGGGTGATTGGAACGATCCAGCAATTAGCCCATCACAACTGAAGGTCTTCAAGAACTAAAATTGTGATTCTGCTGCAACTAAACCACTAACCAACCCAGGGTAGGAGATCACGCGATGCAGTGAATGCGCCAACTGCGTGTCAGTGAAACTCAGGTCATTTCTATGCCTGGGAACTCTCTGGATTTTCCCTCAAGACACAGGGAATTTGCATCAATTGCTGGGTCTCCAGGGGAAGTACTACAAATCTCTGGGCCTCTCTTTTTACAGCTTCAGCCATTCCCCTTCCTTAGTAAGCCTGCAGGGAACAGAAGAAGAGAGGTGATTCTGGAGCAGACAGCACAGCCAGCATGTGGGGAGAAATCGGAGAGGAGCTGCAACAGACACAGCTCAGTGTGCAGCTGTGATTCCAGGACTTGGGACTCACTTAGCTGAGGATAGAATGAGGGTGCATAAGTCAGGGAGAGTAGGAACAAGAGAGTGCTGGGGTCAGGGAGAGAGGAAGGGAAAAGATGCTGGGATCATTCCCCTCCACCCCTACTGCTAATCAACAGCTATCTCAGGGTGACCACAGCTCGAAAGTTCCCAGGTATGGTGATTTTTGTTAGCCTATATCTTTAAATTTCATGCTTTTTTTTTTTTTTTTGCCAGACTTAAGCTTTTAAAACATGACTAAATCACATGTTAAAAGATAAACATCTGCTTTGTTGGTGGATCTGCCTCTAATTCTAAAAAACAGAAATACAGGAGGAAAGCATTGGGCTGAAAAGCACAAGAAGGCCCAGGTCTCAGTGCCTACATCGGGAGACAAGGAGTGGGCCACTGTTAGTCGCCCTTCGGAAACAGCTGAAATGACTCGAGAAATTGTAGCTCATTTAGCAGAAAAGAAATAGCAGGTTTGGGCGTCTCACTTGAAATCGTAGCCAACAAAGTAGCGCAAATGGTATCATGCGAGCAGGGACACACAGCCCGACTAAACAACGCTGACCAGCGCATCGGTGACTTTGAGGACTCTGACTTCAGCTCACCTAAAAGAATATAATCGTGAGATCTAATTTCCATAATTTGATTAGCAGCGGTAAAAGCATGCGCGCATGTTTGATGAAGCATTGCGCGTGCTCTGTTTGTAAAATAAGTACATGTGTGTGTGTGTGTGAACTTCCAAACCCCCAACTCAAAATGTCCTCTTTGCATGCGCATATATTTCTGCATGGCAGTGACGGGACCCGTGTACTCAGGCCCTTCTAAAGATTCTCTTACCTCGTACTGAGGCTACTTATGAGCATATATTGCTGATTTTATGCACACAATTCCCTCATAAGTCTTTGAAAATTTCCCTCTTAAAGTTGTTCTCAAAGAAAATATTATCGAGCCCCACTACCAGCACTTAGTATTTAGCCATGGTGTGAGGAGGTAAGACTGTGTCCTCCTGCTGGGCTTAGATGTTTGGGGGATTTTGTGCCAGCACTTAGTATTTAGCCGTGGTGTGAGGAGGTAAGACTGTGTACTCCTGCTAGGCTTAGATATTTGGGGGATTTTGTGCCAGCACTTAGTATTTAGCCATGGTGTGAGGCGGTAAGACTGTATCCTCCTGCTGGGCTTAGATATTTGGGGGATTTTGTGCCAGCACTTAGTATTTAGCCGTGGTGTGAGGAGATAAGACTGTGTCCTCCTCCTGGGCTTAGATATTTGGGGGATTTTGTGCCAGCACTTAGTATTTAGCCATGGTGTGAGGAGGTAAGATTGTGTCCTCCTGCTGGGCTTAGATATTTGGGGGATTTTGTGCCAGCACTTAGTATTTAGCCGTGGTGTGAGGAGGTAAGACTGTGTCCTCCTCCTGGGCTTAGATATTTGGGGGATTTTGTGCCAGCACTTAGTATTTAGCCGTGGTGTGAGGAGATAAGACTGTGTCCTCCTGCTGGGCTTAGATATTTGGGGGATTTTGTGCCAGCACTTAGTATTTAGCCGTGGTGTGAGGAGGTAAGACTGTGTCCTCCTCCTGGGCTTAGATATTTGGGGGATTTTGTGCCAGCACTTAGTATTTAGCCGTGGTGTGAGGAGATAAGACTGTGTCCTCCTGCTGGGCTTAGATATTTGGGGGATTTTGTGCCAGCACTTAGTATTTAGCCGTGGTGTGAGGAGGAAAGACTGTGTCCTCCTACTGGGCTTAGATATTTGGGGGATTTTGTGCCAGCACTTAGTATTTAGCCGTGGTGTGAGGAGGTAAGTCTGTGTCCTCCTCCTGGGCTTAGATATTTGGGGGATTTTGTGCCAGCACTTAGTATTTAGCCGTGGTGTGAGGAGATAAGACTGTGTCCTCCTGCTGGGCTTAGATATTTGGGGGATTTTGTGCCAGCACTTAGTATTTAGCCGTGGTGTGAGGAGATAAGACTGTGTCCTCCTGCTGGGCTTAGATATTTGGGGGATTTTGTGCCAGCACTTAGTATTTAGCCATGGTGTGAGGAGGAAAGACTGTGTCCTCCTGCTGGGCTTAGATATTTGGGGGATTTTGTGCCAGCACTTAGTATTTAGCCGTGGTGTGAGGAGGAAAGACTGTGTCCTCCTGCTGGGCTTAGATATTTGGGGGATTTTGTGCCAGCACTATGTATTTCTTTTTAGGTAGGGAAGGGGGATGGCAGGTTTGGTGCAATCACATTTGTTTTTTTGTATGAAGAATGGAAGGGGGGATCGGTGGGGGTTAAGGGTAGCTGTGCTTGCTTCTTGTATGAAGAAGGGATGGGGGATCAGGAGGGGCTGATTTGGGACAGCAGCTCGTGGTTTTCTAAATGCAGGGAGGTAGAAGAGGACTAATGACTTTTTTTTTTTTTTTTTTTAAACTTAACCAGTTAGCGTTGATTTTCAGAGCCCACTGGCTAGGTTTGTAAGTCTAGATTTGGGTGACTTTTAAACTGAAAACCTGGCTGTTAGTTTCGGGGGGATTGCCCGCGCATTTTCCAAGCGCTATTACCTCTTACAGTGTAAGGGGTAATAGGAGTGCGTCGGAAACGCACATCCAAAAGGGTGTTAAACAGTGCACTCAGCCGAGCGCACCCTACTGTCTCAGCCTGTTAGATTGAAAGTCCTCTGGGGCTATTACTGGCATCAGTAGCACGGGATCTACTTAGTGTTTGGGTACTTGCCAGATACTTGTAGACTGGATTGGCCACTGTTGGAAACAGGATGCTGGGCTGACCCAGTATGGGCTGACCCAGTATGGCATTTTCTTAAGTCCTTAAAATTCTCTTAAAGAATAAGATAACCAATCCATCTGAAATTATCTCTAAACTCTAAAGAGTAACTGGGGGCTATATGAACAAACCTGAGGCATTTATTGAGAGTGGTGCAATTGACCAAGATATGCACTTTCTGGCTTTCTTTTAGTTCCTGGGTTGTTATATAGCTATTTTGATTAATAGATGTTTCAAATATTGCAAATTTGTAATGAGAACTACCTGTGCTTTCAGACACTAACCAGCTTTGCTTCTTTTCTGTAAATGCCGTTAGTGTCTGAATAAATAAGGAAGCAACAAAAAAAACCAGCAGAGGCTAAGGCTGGTTGCTTTCATTGGCCACAATGCCTCCTACTTAGAATGAACTTTGATGTGACACTGGGAGATCTCAAGGAGAATGGCTATCCCGATCCAGCAATTAGCCCCATCGCAGTTCATAGCTCTGAGAACTGATGGTATGTTTGAATTGGTGCAGGTTCGAGAAAGGAAGGATTTACACTTACATCGGGGAGGTGGTGGTCTCCGTGAATCCCTACAGACTGATGGATCTGTACGGGAAAGACATGATCGAGCACTATCAGGGCAGAGAGCTGTACGAAAGGCCTCCACATCTCTATGCCATAGCGGATGCTGCATACAAGGCTATGAAGCGCAGAGCCAAGGACACCTGCATCGTAATATCAGGTAACCCTAAGGAGCTTGAGGCCTTCAAGTCTCCCCTACTTTTTATTCAATTTGTTTTAGCTCATTATTGTAGTCTGGCATTTTTAACACCTGGGCCTTGTCGCAGATGGCTGCCTAGGCTCTGCACGACCTGCTGACAGTTATCTGAAACACATTGCTCATGGCCAACCAATTGCAGTAAAAACAACTTTATTCCATGCATCAGTGTTCACTTCATACTTGTAACATTCAGTTCCTGGACTACCCAGTAAGATATTTTGGTAATTCCCTGCAGGTCAGCCCAATTCCCCATGGCTGTGTAGAACCTACTTCCCAATTGTACTCTTGCAGATTCAATAATCCCTAACCGAATGCTGTGGGCATCTCTGTATCAGGATAGGTTGGAGTTCCATGCAGGTCAGCCCAATTCCCATGGCTTTGTAGAACCTACTTCCCAATTGTACTTCTGCACATTCAAAATTCTTAACCACTGATTGCAGATATCTCTGCTTCTGGCTCTAGGTGAGCCATCTCGTTTGGCTCCCCACCCGCCCCGTGTCTCTGTCTGTCTCTCTCTCTCTCATAAGGGACACACTGATCCTCATCTTAGCTGAGTTTACCAATCTGTAATACAGCTTTCTGTGGCTGCTGTCCTGATCCTATTTAATTATCTGCCAAAAAGTCTCCAAACTACATTTCCCAGCACCCCTGTGCTTCCTGTGCCTTCTGGCTTTCCAGTCCCACAGCTAACTCTAGTTCACTTTTTCCTTTCTGTTTTAAGGCAGTGTGTTGTGTCCCCCCCCCCCCCCCCCCCCCCCCCCACCACCCCCCCCCGGGAACTCCTTTTCGAGCTCCATCCAGCTTCAGGACAATTTGTCTGTCTCTTCAGGCTGCTTCTGCCTGTGTGAAACCCCTGCTTCATCACTGTATTCATCTATAGCTGGAAAATCTCCAGTAAAAATTCAGGAAGTCTATCAGCCCATTTCTGGCAGATCTGGGCGGATCTGGTGTAAGCTCTGCTCCGCGGTTTCCATCTTCTTCTCAGAAAAGAGCGTAAGAATATGTCATTTCGCTGTGGAGTCTGGTTGTGGAAGCTGCGATCTGTTGGGTTATTTTCTGTCCTGCAGTGGCATTGCAACAGCGTGCCAGCTCCCGGTGAATGCTCCAGCCACTTTCACTTTTAGCAAGTTACCATTTACCCAGAATGAAAGATCACTTCCCCCAAGCTTCACTGAAGGAAAACAGCACCAGAAATACCTTAGAAAACAAGTATTTTAACAAAAGCCCACTGAAAACTTAAAATATACACATTAAAAAAAACCCCAACAACTTTTATATAGAAAAATGATCGGAGCTTTAGCACAAACATAGAAACATAGAAAATGACGGCAGAAAAGGACCAAACGGTCCATCCAGTCTGCCCAGCAAGCTTACTGCTTGCTGCAACATACAAGTCACCCCCTTACTTAGTTTCTCAGACTGTCAAAGTCAGGGCCCTTGTTGGTTGCTGCCTGAGTCCAATTCCCTGTTACCTCTTGCCTGTGAAGCAGAGAGCAGTGTTGGAGATGCATCCCATGCTTATTTGTTTTCCCCCCATTGCTTATTTGTTTTCCCAGACTGTAAAATCCAATGCCCTTGTTGGTTGCTGTCTGAATCTAATTCCCCTTTTCCTCCTTTCCCCCTGCCGTAAAAGCAGAGAGCAATGATGGAGTTGCATCAACCGTATGAAGGCTTATTGGTTAAGGGTAGTAACTGCCACACCAGCAAGTTACCCCCATGCACTCTTTTCTTTATTCCCATCCTCTAGCCTTTAGGGATCCACAATGTTTATCCCATGCCCCTTTGAAATCTTTCACAGTTCTTGTCTTCACCACCTCCTCTGGAAGGGCATTCCAGGCATCCACCACCCTCTCCATGAAGAAATATTTCCTGATGTTGGTTCTGAGTCATCGTCCCTGGAGTTTCATTACGTGACCTTTCCAACGGAAAAGGTTTGTCAATTGTGCATCATTAAAACCTTTCAGGTATCTGAAGGTCTGTATCATGTCCCCCCTGCACCTCCTCTCCTCCAGGGTATCCATATTTAGGTCCTTCAACCTCTCCTCATAAGTCATTTGATGGAGACCCTCCCCCCCCACCAACATGTTTGTCACCCTTCTCTGGACCACCTCCATCCTGTCTCTGTCCCTTTTGAGATACGGTCTCCAGAACTGAATACAATACTCCAGGTGAGGCCTCACCAAGGACCTGTACAAGGAGATTATCACCTTTTACTTACTGGTTATTCCTCTCTCTATGTACCACAGCATTTTTCTAGCTTTAGCTATTGCCTTGTCACATTGCTTCACCAACTTCACACTGCTAGACACTATCACCCCAAGGTCCCTCTCTTGCTCCGTGCACAACAACCCTTCACTTCCCCAACATGTACAGCTCTTTGGATTACCTCACCCCCAGATGCACGACTCTGCACTTCTTGGCATTGAATCCCAGCTGCCATATCTTTGACCACTGTTCAAGCTTCCTTAAATCACGTCTCATTTTCTCTACTCCTTATGGCGTGTCCACTGTGTTACAGATCTTAGTATCATCCGCAAAAAGACAAACTTTACCTTCTATTCCTTCCACAATGTCACTCTCAAAGATATTGAACAGGACCGGTCCCAACACTGATCCTTGCGGCACACCAAAACATCCACGTGAGGATTCATTCCGAAGACTATTCAACAACAATAAAATGTCCTTCACTACCACACAGGGGCGGTTCTATAATGAGGCAGAGTGAGGCGGCCGCTTCAGGTAGCAAGATTTTGAGGCGGCAGAATTGCCCCGAAACCTTCCTGCCACAGCCGCATCAGCCATACCTGGGAAATCTTTGAATTTGGTCTGGAGTCTCCGGAATTCTAAAGGAATTGCCGGGTTTCTGGGTTAGCAGCAAAAAGCTCCGGGCACTGGCAAACTGAGGAGGGGGGGGGGGTGGGCTTTATTTTCCCATCCCATTTGTCGGCCGAACTGAAGAAGGCACACGGCCGCCGGCAATTTTCCCTAATCTGTGCTCGTGTGCTGCTGCGCACAGCTCATCGTCCTCCCCGCGCTCCCCAGGCGCAATAAGACCAGCGGGGCTGCGGAAGGGGAGAAGAGGCCCGTGGCCACCGGGAGGTACCATTCACCCGGCAGCCCAATTGAAAGAGGCCCCGGCCGCCGAGGCATCCTGTCCCGTCCAGTGGGTGAAATGGAGGAGGATTCTTGGCCACAGGGGGATCACATTCTGCCAGGCAGCCCAATTAAAAGAGGCCCCGGCTGCTGAGGGGGGGGGGGGTCCTGTCCCCCCCGGCGGGCGAAATGGAGAAGGCACCACAGTTGCAGGGGGATCGCATCCTGCCCAGCGGCCCAGCTAAAGGATGCCCCATGTTGGAAGGGGATCAGTCCAGCACGTGTGTGTAAGCGTGTGTGTCTGAGATAGAGGAAGTGTGTGCCTGTGCTTGAGAGAGAGGAAACACGTGTATATGTGTGCTTGACAGAGAGGGAGCCAGTGTGAGTGTCTATATGTGTGCAGGAGTGAGTGGGAGCCAGCACATCTGTATAACTGATAGAGAGGGAACCAGTATGTGTGTACCTACTAGATAAATGAAGCTTGACCGACGTGCTGCAAATGCGCAGTAGAGAGCAACTCTACCGCGCATGCGCGGGCAGCACGTCGGTCAGAGCTTGCCTGTAACAAAAATGGCACGGCGAGGAGCAGTAGCGGCGGGGGGGGGGGGGGCGCGCGAGGGAGGGAGGGAGGGACCTCTGGCGCGGCGAGGAGCAGTAGCGGCGGCACGCGCGAGGGAGGGAGGGACCTCCCCCGGAGATCTTCCGTCTGCGCCATCCGAAGGGGTTGTGAATGAGCTGAGAGGGGGAGTGTCTGAGGGGAGGGAGGAGTGAGGGGGGGGGGGAGGGAGACTAGAGGGAGAATGAGGGGAGGGGGGAGGGAGACTAGAGGGTGAGGGAGAATGAGGGGAGGGGGAGAATGAGGGATAAGGAAATGGACCGAAAAAAAAAAGGTAATGTAGCCCATTATGGGCTTAACGGCTAGTGTGTATATATGAGAAGGGTGTTTGTGTGTGTGTGAATATATGTGTGAGTATGAGAGGGTGGGTGTGTGTATGTGTATATATGAGAGGCTGTGTGCGTGTGTGTATATATATGAGAGGGTGTGTGTGTGTGTGTGGTATGTGTATACATAAAAGGGTGAGTGTATGTGTATGAATGTATGTGTGTGTATGAGAGGGTGTGTATGTGTATATGTGAGTGTTTTTACTGTGTGTATATGTGTGTGTCTATAAAGAAGTGTGCCTGCGCACATGTGTATGCATGTTTGAGAGTACTTGTATATATATATGTGTGAGAGGTTAAAGTTTGTGCACCCTCCTCCAATCTATGACAATCTCAGGAGGTCTGGAAATTTAAAGTTCCCAGGTATGGAGAGTGGGAGATTTTTTTTTTTAATCCTTGCTAGTTTTAATTATTGGATGTGATGTATCTTCTATTTTGAAGTATTTTATTAGTATTTGGTAATATTTTAAACATTTTTATATGTGTTTTTAATTGGCTGAATTTATCATCAGATTTGACATTCTTTTTATTTGTATGTTTAATATTTTGTATTTCTTGATTGTTTTTGCATTGCTTACTGAGTTTGGCATTGTGTGATTTCCAGTTCAGTTTTTGTTTGCATGTTTCAGTTTATATTTTATGATCTCTTTATTCTGTATTTGGTGAGAGTCTATCTGTATTCTGCTTGAGTGACTGAGGCTTTGGGTATTCTGCTAGCGTGTAGTTTCTGTGTAGGGATTTACAACAACCTGGCTTCAATCTGTTTTCCTAATAGGGGGTGTATTGGTGTTTATGGCCTGATTATAATACTTGCAGTATGGCTTTTTCATAGGTTGATTGCTGGCAGTTATGATATGGAAAGCTTACTATATTGGAATTGTAGTTCAGTTTATTCCTGGCTTTCTGTGGGCCAAGTCCACAGCCAGTGCACTTTACCATAGGCCTAATACCATATGGGATCCAGTAAACCACCTTGATTACTATGAGAAAGGTAGTTTATTAAGTCTATTAAAATATTATTATTGAAAGTGTGTTATTTTGCAGTGATTGCCTTTATAATATATATGTTGCTGTAAGTGATATTTTTATGTCAGAAGATTGTACTTTGAATGTCTATTTTCCATATGCAATCTGCCTTTTTAAGTTGGAGAAGTTAATAAATTTTAAATGGAAAAGAATGCATAAGTTTTAATTGTGTGGGGAGGGTAGGGAAGGGGGAATGAAAGGCTGTAAGGTTTGCCTAAGGCATCTAATACCCTCGTATCAGCCATAAGAGAGAATGTGTCACACACACACAGACTCTCACCATTCACCAACCTCTCACACCCCCAGGGGGCAGATCCTGGAGAAAGGTGGGAGGCAGGCAATAGGGAATGGAGGAGACCTATTTCTAGACCTAGGACAGTGATGGCCAACCTTTTGAGCTCAGTGTGTCAAAATTCATAAAAAAACTGAGCATAACTCGGGTGGTGTGTCACTTCTAGAAAAATCCATAATTTTGTGATATTTGTAGCTCTAATCAACAAAGTTATAATTTTAATATATATACTGTATTTATTAATAAAGCAAAAACAAATAATTCTTTACCTTACCTGCTTAGTGACTTTTTTGTTGCTGAATTTCATTGGCTAAATCTTCAATTGAAGGTTGGTATTTCGTACACTTCAAGTCCAAGCAAGCGTTACAAACTTCATCTGTCAGTCGGTTTCTTTTATTGGCTCCCATTCATGTTCACAACACTCCCTCCCCATCTCCCAGGCATGCACACATTCATTCTCACACACACAGACCCCCAGGCAGGCACCCATGCATTCACACACATACACCCCCAGGCAGAGTCCCATTCATACACATTCACACACTAAAGGTAGACCCCCCCTCTCTTTCTTTTGCCAGCAACCTCAGAACCTCTCTCATTCCTCTGCTGCCACTGTCACTGATGCCGTGTGGCTATTGCGGAGGTGCCGATTGCTGCTACTGACACTGAAGTCCATTCTGCTGCCTCCTCTGTGCAGGCCCCGTGGGCTTCCACTTTCTCCATGCTGATCTCGTACATTGTGAGATCCGTTGAGAAAGTGCTATTCTTGCACATTCCCAAAGAGTACATGTGCCAGTCACTAAAAAGTACATTTTTTTTTTTTTGCCTTTGCTGTCTGATCTTAGTTTTCTAATTGGTTTGTCACAGGCTTTTTTTTCACCTTCCCTTTCTTATTTTTTTGCCAATTCCTTTTATATTGTCTTTTTTTCTGTTTCTTTTTTCTCCATCTTCTTCCCTCAAACACACAGTCAGGTTCTCATTCTCACATGCATTTCTCTTTCTCACACACACAGGCTCTCACTGGCACATGCTCTCTCTCATACAATCATTCATACACACAGGCTCTCACTGGCACATGCTCTCTCTCATACAATCATTCATACACATAGGTTCTCACTGACACATGCTCTCTCTCATACAATCATTCATACACACAGGCTCTCACTGGCACATGCTCTCTCATACAATCATTCATATACACAGGCTCTCACTGGCACATGCTCTCTCTCATACAATCATTCATATACACAGGCTCTCACTGGCACATGCTCTCTCTCATACAATCATTCATATACACAGGCTCTCACTGGCACATGCTCTCTCTCATACAATCATTCATACACACAGGCTCTCACTGGCACATGCTCTCTCATACAATCATTCATATACACAGGCTCTCACTGGCACATGCTCTCTCATACAATCATTCATATACACAGGCTCTCACTGGCACATGCTCTCTCTCATACAATCATTCATATACACAGGCTCTCACTGGCACATCTCTCTCATACAATCATTCATATACACAGGCTCTCACTGGCACATGCTCTCTCTCATACAATCATTCATACACACAGGCTCTCACTGGCACATGCTCTCTCATACAATCATTCATATACACAGGCTCTCACTGGCACATGCTCTCTCTCTCTCTCTCTCACACACACACACACACACACACACACAGGCTCTCACATGCTGTCTCTGCAAACATTCAGGTCCTTTCTCTCAACTCACCTCATACACGCACTCTACGGGCCCTCAGCCTCTCTCTCACCTCTGGGCCTCCTCTTCGCGGGTCGCCGCAGGATGGGCTCTGCAGTGGCCCTGATCTTCTCGGGCCGCGGCAGCCCTTGGGACTTGGGATTCGCAGCGACCCGCGGCGGCTCCTCCTCTTCTGCACGCGCTGATTCGCTTCCTCCTTCCTGCCCACGCGGCTCCGGCAACGTTTACTTCCGGGGCCGCACAGGCAGGAAGGAGGAGCATCAGCGCGTTGTCTTGAGCCTCATCGCTGCGACGCATGAGCCTCCCTGCGCCCGGGGGCATTGGTGGAGGGTAGGGGGAAACTAAAAAACACATTTAAAGGCTCGGCGCAGCTGAAAAAGAAAAGGCTCGGCGCAGCCGAAAAAAAAAAAAAATTCCTGATAGTCCTCGAAACGCTGCGCATGTCAGCCAAAACGGCTCAGCGTGTCACCTCTGACACGCGTGTCATAGGTTAGCCATCACTGACCTAGGAGGTGGGGCAGCCAAAGGCCGCCCCACCCCAATAAACATTTCTCCGGCACCCCTAGTGCGGATGCTGGCGGAGCGCACTGTTAACCCGCGTTTGGACGCGCGTTTTCGACGCGCTAGCTTTACCCTTTATTCAGTAAGGAGTAATAATGCGTCGAAAACGCGCGGCCAACCCCCCTCCCTGAAACTAATAGCGCCTGCAACATGCAAATGCATGTTGATGGCCCTATTAGTTATTCCCGCGCGATTCAGTAAGTAAAATGTGCAGCCAAGCCGCACATTTTACTTTCAGAAATTAGCGCCTACCCAAAGGTGGGTGTTAATTTCTACCAGCGCCGGGGAAGTGTACAGAAAAGCAGAAAAAACTGCTTTTCTGTACATCCTCTGACTTAATATCATAGCGATATTAAGTCGGAGGTCCCAAAAGTAAAAAATAAATTTAAAAAAAAAAAAGTAAAATCAGCCCACGGCTCGAGGGTTGAAAACCGGACACTCAATTTTGCTGGCGTTCCGTTTCCGAGCCCGTGGCTGTCAGCGGGTTTGAGAACCGACGCCGGCAAAATCGAGCATTGGCTGTCAAACCCGCCGACAGCCGCTGCTCCTGGCAAAAAAGAGGCGCTAGGGACGCGCGGGCCCTCATTTGAATACTAAATCGCGTGCACAGGAGAGTGGCCTGTGTTTGCACCGGGAGAGCGGGCGCTCGCCCGCTCTCCCGCAACTTTTACTGTATCGGCCCGAAGGGAAGCCAGGGTTCAAATCCTATTGTCATTTCTTTTGACCTTGCGCAAGTCACTTCACCCTCCATTGCCTTCGCCCTGCCTTGACCCTCGGTGATTTCACCTGCACGGGGAGACTGGGGGGGGGGGGGGGCCAAGGACACCATTTCATCTTTCTCTTCGGGCAGCACATTGCCTCGAGCCGCCCCTGCTACCATGCGAGCTGCCACCCACAGACGAAGCCCTGATTGCACCATGAGGGCAATCTTCAAATGCGTTTACCTGGGTCGGATGCTGTAACCGAAGGTTGCCCTCCTCGGGGGGGGGGGGGGGGGGGGACAACACTAAAAGAATCTGCGGTATCCCGGGTCACGTACTAAAAAATGGGGGCCGCTCCTACGGACGACAACGTTTGGCGACGCATTACGGACATTTGATTTTCCTCCCACCCCCTTTCCTTTCACAAACAGAAGGTACAAAGCACGCAGATGGTTTCGTGCCTTCCAAGAGGAACGACCCAGGTGTTTTCTTTCTAAAATCTACGTTAAGCGGATTTGCAACCTTGCGAGCTCTTTAAAAATGTATGTGTTTATTTATTTAATTAAAATGATTTGTTACCCGTCCCTCTTAATAGTTCGGGGCGGGGGTACAACAGGAACGTACATAATCATTAAAACAAAATAACATAAAAGCGTCAAACGATATAATATCTGCATGGGCTGGTATGCAGAGATGCAGACATAAACATTCATGAGGCATTGTGGCGGCAGGAGCAGAAGAGCTACAGATGTAAACAGAGAAAGCGGGTGAGGATCGAGCCATAAGGAATGCTCATTTATATTTAATGCTCATTTAATTTCCTCTGTATTAAAATAAATTAAAATTACAAGTGAATTGGGAGAGTGAAGGGCTGAGAGTTAATCAGCCTTTCGTGACCACATTGCCAGTTCATATTAGGTGAAGGTCGCCAGGGAGTGGTGATGATTGCCGTCTGAAAGCCCAGGGGAGCCGAGCTAGTGATTTCTGGTCTCATTCCCAGCAGACAGGCATGCACAGCTAAGACCCACGGTTTACAGTCGGGTGCCAATTGGCACTCGCCATTGTGGGCAGTCGCTGCAGAAGTCACAGACTGCAACGGGTAAGGAGAGCGACTTAACCCTCTCTCCCCCAGAGATGGCTCCACCGCCGCCACCACCACCACCACGGTAGGGTTAGCGCGGTGAAGCTCGCACCTCTGCTGCCCTGTGCCGTGCGTAGGGGGGGGGGGGGTCATTCAGAGACAGCCCACCTGACTTCAGGTACACGGCGAGCGGGTCCTGGTTTTGTCACCGGGCACATCTCTGGATTTTGTAAGTTCCAGTTCTCAGAGATTTGCACTGGCTGCCTATTGGCTTTAGAATCATGCACAAATCCCTTACTATCATTCATAAAACTATTCACCACCAGGTCCCCATCGACCTACAACTCCCACTCAGACTCCATACATCATCTAGACCTATCAGGGAAGTGTACAAAGGATCCCTACATGCCTCCTCCACCAAATCAACTCACCTAACAACCACTAGAGAACGGGCCTTCTCGACAACGGGGCCAACCATATGGAATTCCATCCCCCCGGATCTCAGACAGGAACCTTGTTTGCTGACTTTCAGAAAAAAGCTTAAGACCTGGCTGTTTCTACAAGCCTTCCCGTAACCAGACCAGCACCAGATATGTCACGGATATAAGTCCCGTACATAGACCAGCTCCAGCTAGGTCATAGACACATGTCCCAAATATGTCACGGTCACATGTCTCAAATATGTCATGGACACGTCTCAAATATGTCACAGTCACATGTCTCAAATATGTCACAGTCACATGTCTCAAATATGTCACACTTATTGAGGCTTCCAACTCAATACACACCTTCTCAGACATTGTTACTGCACTGTTATTATTACTGAGTTACTCTTTCAACTTCTAGCTTCTCCTCCCTCCTTAGCCCATTTCCCTTGTTTTATTGTAACTTTTTGCAACTTTGTTTATGTTAAGGTTAATGTTATATCACACTGTTCCTTGTAAACTGATATGATGTGATATTCTTCATGAATGAGAATGGGTGTGATATGCTCTCTTCTGTTGGTGTTTGTAAGGATCCTAGCAGCCGCATTTTGGATCATTTGAAGGGGTTTGGTGGAGGAGGCGGGGAGACCAAGCAGAATGGAGTTGCTCTTCTGCATGTGGCTGATGCTCCTCCGCCTCCTTCCTGTCCGTGCAGCTCCGACAATATTTATTTATTATTTATTTTTAGATTTTTATATACCGGTGTTCCTATATGAAATAAAGATCACATCGGTTTACATTGAAACAGAACATGAAAATTGCCAAAAGGCATTACATAGAACAAGGTTATGAAACTTGGAACAGTGTACATAAGTTCAAAATTTAACAATAACGTTGTAACATTGATGACCAAAAGATAAAGGAGAAAAAAAAAAAAAAAAAGACTTAAACAATTAAGTTGACAGGTCTTATTGAGCATAAAAATTATAACGTATAAGTGAGAAAGTCTCAAGTGTCCTGCAGCAAGAGATTAGATACCGAAGTAGGTAGTGGTATGGAAAATGGGGGTTTGTGAAGAAGATATGTTCTTGCTGGTTGGAGGGGAAAAAATGATGATCATGGTCCTGGAAAAGCTTGGCTAAAGAGCCAGGTTTTAAGTTTTTTTTTGAATGAAGAGTGGCAGAATATTTGGAATGAATTTTTGAATGAAGAGTGGCAGAATATTTGGAAGGAGGAGGAGCACCTGCACTTTAAATGCGACCTTTTTCTTCGGGCCGTGGTGACGTGAGCTCCACCACGGCCCTGCCGATCTTCCTGCTGTGTGTATCCGGCACCCAGCAGAGCAGTAGTTCACTGCTCAGCTGCCAGTGGGATGAAGTCCACCAGCGGTTGCATGAGCCTTCATGTCGGCCATCAGCGGCTCGGCGCCCCCTAATGCTCGGCACCCTAGGCCCAGGTAGCACAAGGTTTGTTCAATAACCTTGCAGTAGTAAGATTTTTTTTGTCCCTTTTACTCCAGATTTGAGCTTCTCTTAAAGTGACACTTACTCTGCCTGCCTAATTTAATGTTTCCACTCCAAATGTCCCATATTTCTTTGTATATTTTTGCCTTTGGTGCCCCGGCTCTGAGAGTCCTATCAAAGATGGCTGGGGTTGCAGCATCTGTAACTTTCGTGGTTTTGAGCAACCAAGTCAGGTCTCTGCCCCCAACACCCTTATTTTCCCTCGCATTATTTCTTCTGCATCGGTTTTCGAAACCTTGTCTCCTTTTCTTCCATATGGAGTTGTGCTTTTCTAGTTAAGAGACACTTTGTCCATAGCTTATCTGTATCATATTCCCACAACAAGATTCCAGTTTCGATTCTCTTTGATCCTAGACAAATGATCTGACAAGGTTCTATCCGTGTGTTTACTAGATTTATAAATCACATATCAGGTAATTGCTAAGCGATGTACAGAAGAACATTCATAATAAATACATATGAAATGAAAACCCTATTAAACTGCCTCACAATAAGACCATTCAACATACAAAATCAACATCGGCCAATATAAACAAAGTCACACCCGCTTGTTCCTGGGAAAATCCAAATATCTACAACGTTGGGCATATTAAAATAGTACTACTGATGGGCTAATCCACTCATAAAACTTAAACATTTAATAGCTGATGCTTTTCATATTTGCTCTTCAGAACGGTGTTTATGCTTCTTGGGACTTAATGCACTGTTGCCTCAGATTTTGAATCTGCAGACGTGTGCTTGTCCTGCATCACCTTTTATTCTCCCGTGTTGCACTTTTTAAAAAATCTTTTTTGAAGGATTTACTTGTCATCACGTCCTTCTGCCATACTGTAGCAATGTCTTACCATGTCATATTATTTTTATTTTAAAAATGTATAACCCGCTTATCTAAAATCCTAAGCAAATGACAAAAATACATTAATAAGAAAAGCAAGACAAAACATAAAATACGTAGCACTATAAAACTTACTCAGGCTAGCTGAGTTGACACTGTCATTAAAAAAAACACAGAAGAAAGTAAATTGCTCAACAGATCAAGTAGACGTGCACTTTTAACCTTTTTCCATGAATGTATACTGTTTCCAAGGGCACACAAAAGAATTTATAACTGGGGATGTCTTCACTAGTTCTCTCTCCCCTTCACTTGTTCCCAGTGAGTGGGTCCTTTCTATGGGGGTGAAGGCAGATCTTCTTGGCCTGGCAGAGGTTTGATTTTCCCTTCTGTGTTATGTGTGGCGATGCCTCTCTCTTTTCTGTTCCGTGATATTGTGCTTCAGTAACAGACAGGCTGGACACAGCTTGGGTGTTCAAATTAAACGCACGGATTCTTTGAAAGTTAACTCAATGTCCAATAATCAATCCAAAAGGGTGAGATTACAGCCGTCTTTCTTTCAGGTGCTTCCAATCTTCTGGATATGTGTCCTGTCTCTCTGGTTCCTGGGAGGTGGCTGATCACTCCTCTACTGACTTTTCCCAGTGGGCCAGGGAAATCCTACTGGTGAGGGGGATCCCCTAAATCCTGGAAAAATCCCTCCTGAGTCCAAATATTCAGTCTCTTGCACCCTGCCTGTGTCCTGGTCCTTTGGGGTGGAGAACCTGTCGAGAGTCTCCAGATCTTCCTCACCTCTTGATGATTGTGACTTCTCTGAAGGAAAAGTCTGATGTGAACTATCACAGCTCAACTTCCCTGTGAGGAGGGGGTGGATCAAAATCCTCCTCACAACCAAAAAAGAGAGGGAAAAACCCCCCCTCTTAAATCCAAAATTTGCACTCTGGGGTGACGCTGTCACTGCAGCTCCTTCTCTGGATTAGAAGGCTGGCTCACAGGTCTTCAGCTCCCTAACCTCTGGATCCGGTGGATGTGTCCTTCACCGAGACTAGACCAGGGCTTCACACCAGTCAAAAATCCCAAAATAACCAACTCTTCTCTAACACAGAAAAATACCAAGTCAAGGTGATGGGACCTAACTCAGCAGAGTAATCAAAATAGCTCCTCACTCCTCAAAAGCTAACTCAAATTGACCACACTACACCCACTCCTAGCCGTGCCCTCCCCAAGTGGACTAAAGAAATACCATTCACAGCCAGACTCAAGGGGAGATACTGCATGGAAATGGTCTCCATCGCTAAGCGGAAACATTTGGCAGGGCTCTAGGGCCATCTAGTGGCCAACCAGAGGGTTGCCACACTTCCAAACGAGTCAAATGCTGCTTGAATAGGAAGGTTTTAATCTTTTCCTGATCTTCTGCAGACACTGCTTAGCTCTCAACTCATTTTGCAATCTGTTCCACAACAGTGGGCCAGTGACTGGAAATAATCTGCAAATTTATTTATTTTATTTATTTATTTAAAAACATTTCTATACCATCTTTCACAAATAAAATTTGACGAAGACGGTTCACAGAATAGACATATAAAAACAAGATAAAAGAAAAATAAATATCTAATTAAATAAACAGCTACACAAACACAAAAAATAAAAATATAAAATAAACAAAAGTAGAGTAATAGGAAAAAAAATACAATGTATACTTATAAGCCCTCATTCTTTAAAATAACTGTACTAATTTTACAAAAAACAAGTAAAAGTCAGAAAAATTAGAGTAAATCCATGCACATGGAAGGAACATCAAGAAGGTTATGCCCTGCAGACTTCAAGAATCGAGAAGGTTTATGCACTTTCAACAATGAATTAAGTCAAACAGGGGTGTCACTGATCAATGCTTTCAACGCTAGAGTCAAAACTTTAAATTTAATTTGCAACGCTACTGGCAACCAATGTAATGAAGCCAAAATTGGAGAGATATGATATCCATCAGTCAAAATCCAAGCTGCAGCATTTTGGTAGGCTTGCAGCGCTTTCAAAGATGATGCAGGCAACCCAAGATATAAACAGTTACAGTAGTCAATACCTGTCAGCATTAATGCCTGAAGAACTGTTTGAAACATTTTATTAGACAAAACAGGTCTTAGTTTATGAAATAAATTCACCTGTGTTTTGATCCCAACGCTGGCACACCTTTCACTTACATTTTTAGCAGATCACATTCTAGATCTCAGCCACCACATGTCCTGTCAGATGTCCACCATCACTGCAAGTCCATAAACAGGGTTTTTATTCAGGAAAAAAAATGAACGTTTTGTTTGCTGTTTCATCAGTTATTCTACTGAATGCTCAGTCATACAAAGAAAAGGTTGCAGTACTTGTTTAATTTGTAGCTTGTGGCACGTTTCTTTATTTCTCACTGTGGTTTTAGAATAGCTTAGTTAACTTCAAAGTTATTCTTGGGGGGAGGATGATTTTTAAGGGATCTAACTGGGTACATAAAGGGTTATCCAGCTAAAACCCCCAGGCTGAAACTTGCACCCCACTTAAGCTGCTGAAAGTTAGGGCGCACGTGTAGCAGGATTAAAAAGAGGTGTTTCTGGGACTGGCGCCGTGGTTATGTCGAATGGAGGAAAATACATGTGTGCAATTTAATTTTCAATTCTGTCTACCCCGTTTTGACCCCCATTCTGCTGGCCTGCCACAAAAAAAAGCAGCAAAATTTCACTAAGCGCATAACACGTGATGATTCTCAGGCAGTGACCACTGCTTTCAGATCCTGCGTAGCCCGTCGTCCTTCACTTAATATTTCTTGTGTGTCTGTTTCAAGGTGAGAGCGGAGCCGGGAAGACGGAAGCAAGTAAATATATCATGCAGTACATAGCGGCCATCACGAACCCCAGCCAGAGGGCCGAGGTGGAAAGGTGAGAACCGAACTTTTCATGTAAGAAGAGCCCTGATCACCCATATGCTGTCCGGCAGGGGTGGGGCATGGGCAGAGCCCGGCACCTTGGGCCCTTAGCTGGACTCACAAGTCCCAGCCTTGCAGCGTCAAAGGAGCCATTAAAAAGCCGAGCAGGAGATGTATGGGATTATCGCTGCGGGCCGGGCGAAGGAGGGAGCTCCTCAGCTGGGCTCTCTGCCAGGAGTTCAACTTTAATCCGAATCCCGCTGGGGGCAGGAGGCAGGGGCTCGGTGACGTTTTACGGTTTGGATGGAAGTAAAACAAAAAAAATTTCGTGTACCTAAATTTGGAAGTGTCCTTGGGTGTTTATAATTCAAAATGATAAGATCACAAGTCATCCCCCCCCTCCCCCCCCCCCCAGCAAATTCAGCAAAAGATCTCGCCGAACGGGGCCGATCTCTGCCCCTCCCCAGTTTGGCTAAAATTCATACTTCCAGCCCCCTTCTTTTTTTTCCTTCCCCCTCTCCCCAACACCCAAGTCCTAACCCTCCTACAACAGCCAGCACCCTCCGAAACCCTCAGCGCCACAGGGATTGCGCTACACTCATACCTTGAACCCGTTAACCTCCAATGAACTTTGACAGCAGCGGTGGAAGCGTAACCTACCGGAGTTGCCGTCAAGCAATGGCGAAAGCCGCCAGGATCGCAGTTTGAGTGCAGCGTGATCCTGGCGGCGCTGAGGGATTTGGATGGTGCCAAATGGGGCGAGAGGGTTAGGGTTGGGGTTATGGTGGGAGGGGGGAAAGGAAGAAGATCGGAAGTAATTTTGGGTGTGCGTGTGTGTGTGTGTGTGGGGGGGGGGGTGAAATTGGGGGGAGGGGACTGCAATCGTCCCCAATCAGATTGTTTGCTAAATTTTTTTTTGGAGGGGGTGGGTTGGGTCGGCAGGCCCCTCATGTGTCTCACTTGGGAGGGACGGAGGCCTGCTTGGAAGCTTTTTTTTATAAGGTAAGGTTAAAGACATTTGGGAAAACGTTCCCAGAAAACTTGGAAACCTAACCTGCAATATTCAATCTCATTACAGCTGTGATGATTCCAGAGAATCTGCTTGGTTCTCTTTAATTGCAGCGAGCAATTGTTCTAATAAATGTTTTGGAAGTTAAGAATTGAGTCTATTTGGTTATCTAAAGTTGGGTCACAGGTTATCTGGCTGTCAAGGAAGTGTTTGCAAGGACAGCGGCACAGCCTGTATCGGGACGAGTGAAGGCTTTTCCATTTCTGTACATTTTCCGTGAAGACTTATCTGTGGAAAGCCAAATCAACAGCCTCCCTTTTGTAATTCGTCATCTAAGCGCCTTGGGCCCTGGAGGTTAACCCGTCCCCGCTTTCAGAGAATCCCTGCCAGGGTTTGCAGGACTGAGCTGGGGCTTAAACCCTAGCACTCAGTGCGGGCCCCCCAACCTGTGCTAACCATTGCACAATGATGGAGGGCGCTGTATAGAAACGGCACTGCTGGCCTTTGATAGAGAAGGCAGCCCCTCGGCCAGATATACAGAGTCTCCCCGACTGCGTGGCTCGGCTGGTAAAGGCGGTCTCTTGGTCGGTTATAATAACAGAAATACCGCAAGCCTCCGAGAAAGAAGGGAGCTCCTTAGCCAAGCGTAACATGTCAGAGACAATGCAGGCCTTGGCTCTGCTAGACGAGACAGGCTCTTAATGTGAGATGT
This sequence comes from Rhinatrema bivittatum, assembly GCF_901001135.1. Classification (NCBI taxonomy): domain Eukaryota; kingdom Metazoa; phylum Chordata; class Amphibia; order Gymnophiona; family Rhinatrematidae; genus Rhinatrema; species Rhinatrema bivittatum. The sequence goes on along the minus strand of NC_042616.1, from coordinate 57,848,062 downwards.
AAACCGAGACGCTCTTGGGCCAGTGGCCTCTATAAATCTTTAAACGTACACTGTGCTTGAGTATCCATCTCATGCTGCCGTTTTCCTGCAGCGAGACGAAACGTCAGGTTACCAGAGGTCTTAGCTCATTCCCACATGCCGTCCCTAACGGCACTGCCAGGACTTCTTCCGTTTTTAGCCTCTGATTCGTAGAAGTTATCGATCTGAGGCTTTGAGAGTCCCACGTGGCTCTTCAGGATCCCGAGTGCGGCTCTTCTGTGCCCACCGCATTGTTATTTCATGTCACTCAGTAGTGCACTTGATGCTTAAGATTTAACCCCTGTATGACAGAAGTTGAGCATCACCGGGGAACAGGATACCCAAAACAGGCTTGAACGAGCTTGTAACGAGGACTAAAGGCAGGATCCAGAAATCTGTTTTGTATCCAATCAAGGGGCTGATGCTCTAAAGTGCTTTCAGGGCCGGCTCTTCCCTTAGGCGAACTAGATGATTGCCTTGAGGGCAGCAATTTTGGGGGCAGCCCCAGGAGTATCACCAGGTATCAGCACGCAGAGCTCTGTCTGGTAACCCTGCTGGGCCACTGCAGGAATCTCAAGACAGCAGAGAGCAGCCCTCTGCTTCCTACTCCAGCCCCTCCCCTCCCCAGGCAGCACGCAGGGAACAGGGGAGGAGGGAGTGAGGCTGGAGCGGAGGGAGCAGAGCAAGGAAGAACCAGACTACATCCCAATTCAGCCCCTTCCTTCCCGTTCTTTCTCCCTCTCTGCGCCCTTCCTTGTAGGGGACAGAAGGGGGTGGGTGTAGGGGTGGGGGGTGGGGTAAGACTGGTGTGGACGGTGCAGAGCGGATTCAGATTGAGATATCCCTACTGGCAAGACAATATGTGCACATCATGTATTGCCAAAGTAATATATTTTGGAGGGAAATTTTGTAATCTTGCACATAAGTTAGCTGACAAATATTTGCAGAGCTTACACCTGTTTTCAAAGTGGGCTTGCACGCATAAGTCCTCTTTGAAAATTATCCCACCAAATCTACCCCCGTGCTTTCACCTGCTAAAATGTGAACAGAATTTTTTCTTGAAAATGTAGGTGCATACTTTTGGAAAGGACACCAAGGTCAGTTTCCAGTTCCTGTTCCTACCTGCATCCGTCCAGACTCCTGGGGATTGGCCCCCTTCCAGCAGATGGAGAAGGAGAAAGTTTTACTGACACTGCCTTATATCCATACCTGGGAACTTTTAATTTTCGGTCGAGGAATAGTGGAAAGGAGGTGGGGCAGCAGAGGAGGAGAAAATACACAAACTTTCTCCTCTCCCTGCCATAACACACACAATCCTTCTATCCTCTCCTCTTACTCCCCCTTCCCTTTCAGTCTTGCTCACTCATCTCTCTTCCCTTCCCTCCCAGTCACTCACCCCCTCACTCTCTCTCACCTTCCCTTCCCTCCCAGTCACTCACCCCCTCATTCCCACTCATCTTCCCTTCCCTTTCAGTCACTCACCCCCTCCCTTCCCTCTCAATCACTCGCCCCTTTCCCTCTCAATAACTCGCCCCCTTGCCTTTCAGTCACTCACACCCACTCCTTCCATCTCAGTCACTCATCCCCTCACCCCCTCACTCCCACTCACCTTCCCTTCCCTTTCAGTCACTCCCTCCTTCCCTTCCTTCTCAGTCACTCACCCCCTCCCTTCCCTCCCTTCCCTCTAAATCACTCGCCCCTTCCCTTTCAGTCACTCACCCCCACTCCTTCCATCTCAGTCACTCACCCCCGCACTCCCACTCACCTTCCCTTCCAGTCACTCATCCTCTCCCTTTCCTCTCAATCACTCGCCCCTTTCTCTTTCAGTCACTCACCCTCACTCCTTCCATCTCAATTACTCACCCCCTCCCTTTCCTCTCAATCACTCACCACCTTCCCTTTCAGTCACTCACCCCCACTCCTTCCATTTCAGTCACTCACCCCTCACTCCCACTCACCTTCCCTTCCAGTCACTTACCCCCTCACTCCCACTCACCTTTTCTTTCTTCAGACACTCACCCCTCCCTTCCCTCTCAATCATTTGCCCCTTCCCTTTCAGTCACTCACCCCCACTCCTTCCATCTCAGTCACTCACCCCTCACTCCCACTCACCTTCCCTTCCAGTCACTCACCCCGTCCCTTTCCTCTCAATCACTCGCCCCCTTCCCTTTCAGTCACTCACCCCCACTCCTTCCATCTCAGTCACTCACCCCCTCACTCCCACTCACCTTCCCTTCCCTTTCAGTCACTCACCCCTCCCTTTCTTCTCACTCAATCCCTTCCCTTTCAGTCACTCACCCCCACTCCTTCCATTTCAATCACTCACCCCCTCCCTTTCCTCTCAATCATTCACCACCTTCCCTTTCAGTCACTCACCCCCACTTACTTTTGCTTTATAAACGTGGCTCAAAAGGGGCAGCATAAATGCTGTTCAATGCGTCAACAATTAGTTGTAAATAATTACTTTTTAGAGTACCGCATCAGCAAGCCTTCAATGTATTCAATCTGACCCAATTGAATCGACCCAATTCCATCTCAGTCACTCACCCCCTCACTCCCTCTCATCCTTCTCTTCCCTTTCAGTCACTCACCCCTCCCTTTCTTCTCACTCACCCCCACTCCTTCCATCTCTGTCACTCACTCCCACTCATCCTTCTCTTCCCTTTCAGTCACTCACCCTCCTCCACCTCTGCCGCTAAGTGGGATGGGATCCCCAGGCGGCCACTGGAAGGGCCCGTGCTAGCATTTTTGCTACCCTGTGTAAACAGTTACTGTGCTGCCCCCGTCCTGCTTCCCTTTTTTTTTTTAAACACAGAATGTTGTCTTTCCCAGTAACCAAAACGCAGTAGAAACTGTCAGTCTCACACTCTGTCGCAGGACCCCTTCCCCCCCCCCCCCCCCCCCCCCCCCCGAAAAAGCCATGCTCTTCCGGAAATCTAAACTTTTAAAACTGACACTCCCCCTGAACCTTAATGTTCAAAATTGGGCAGGAGTCATCCGCTAACCGTTATGTAGAACTGGTGCCGGCTGGCCCCGTAGCCGGCACCATTTTGTTGTACAGAAATGCATGCACTCCTGTGGTGCCACCCCGTAAACCCGTATGGTATTAGGAATATTGTAACATGTTGGGTGTGGGTTTGGCCCTCAGAAAGTCTTGAGTAAACTAAATGACAATAATGATATAGTAAACTTCCCATATTAAAATAGTACCAACTGCCAGCACTCAAATAGGAACAATCCCATCCAAGAAAAGGCAACACTGTAAATATTACACCAGGCCTTAAAAGACCAATACATGTCTTGTGGGAAAAATAGGACAAACCAGGCTGCTATAAATCCCTACATAGGAATTGCAAGCTAGCAGAATACCCCCATCTCAGTTAAACATGCAGAACACAGACTCACCCTCACCAAATACAGAATAAAGAGACCATAATGTATAAATAGAAACATATATGTTGCCCCGGGAGGTGGACCCTTGGCCTAGTGCAGGATTGGTAGGCTCCCTGGTCGGACCCAGAGAGCGCCTGCCACCAGGAGGTGGAGCACAGGAAGAGACAGAGGCCAGCTGCAGCTTCACCAATAGCAACCCGGGGTTCCCTCAGGTTGAGCCCTTGGTTATCTGGGCCGCCTGGTCTTAGGTGGGCCTCGCAGGATCTCCGTGAGAGAAAGTTCAGAGGTGTGCCCACCACGATCAAGGGTGCGCGGTCGATATTCAGGCTAGAAGTGCCAGAGAAGGCCAGAATAAAGTCTCTGAATGTATGGCAAGGATCAAGGCCAGAGTCAAGGTAGCATAGTCAGCCAAAGCAGGGGGTCAGTGCCAGTGGTCAGTCCGTGGATAGTCAACCAAAGCAGGGGTCAGGTTCCAGGCGGCAGTCAGACGTGGTCAGTGGTCAGGCAGAGGCCAGTTCCAGGCAGCGTGCAGACGTGGTCAAGGAAACAGGCAAAGGTCAAATCCAGGCGGCAATCAACGTAGTCAAGAACAGGCAGAGGTCAGTACCGAGAAAACAGTTTGAGAACTACTACCTGAGGAGACGAAGGAATAGGAGGAGGCAGGAACAGAAAGACGCTGGAACAGAACTGGAACGAGACTGGAACAAGACTGGAACAGATACTGGAAACGCAGAGGCAAACTAGAAATCACAGCGTGATCGACCCGATTGCCAAGGCAAGGAAGTGCAGGCAGGCACTTCCTTTTAAGCAGCGTTCAATCAGGGCGCGCCGCGGAGCTGGGATTTGTCCCTGGCCCTTTAAGGGGCTGGGCAGTCTGCGCGTGCGCCTAGGGGCGGGGCCGACGCCACGCAGGACGCCGAACCCCGCCGTGAGGCCTGGCTGGAGGTGGAAGGCCCGGCGACCGCCGCTGCGGGGTGCCGAGGCCTGGCTGAGCTTGCTGCCGAAGGAGGAGAGGACGGCCCGGGACCCATGGAAGTCTTGGTGAGGTGAGCAGGCCCGGACGTGGGCCGAGCGCGATGGGACGCGCAACAATATAGACAGAAACTGACTCTGTATGTAATTCAGCAATGGAGAAACAAACATCACCGATCCTTATAAATCATCAAACAATAAAATCAAGGAATACAAATCAATCTATTAGTAAAACCATGCTAATAAAAATGAATGTCTCCAACAAGCTGAGGAACAGAATATCATCCAATAATTAAGAGCTCATACAAAATGTAAACTTTTTTTCCAAACAGCAGTAAAATATTTCAAAACGGCAGACAGACACCCAATAATTAAAATGAATAAGGACGGAAAATTCACTGCGCTACATACATGAAAACTTCATTTCCAGTCACCTGAGCATGTCATGGATTAGTAGGGCACACTCACAGAGGCAGGCTCACATTCACACACACACACACACACACACACACACACACACAGTCAGGTTCCCATTCACCCCCTCCCCCGCCTCAAGTTAGGTTCCCATTCACACACACACATAGTGAGGCAAGTTGTCATTCACACACGCATCCCCCCCCCTCCCCCAGGCAGGTTCCCATTCACCCCCCCCCCTGCCCTAAGTTAGGTTCCCATTCACACACACACATAGTGAGGCAAGTTGTCATTCACACACGCATCCCCCCCCCTCCCCCAGGCAGGTTCCCATTCACCCACATACCCCAGGTCAGAATCCCCTTCTCACACACACCCCCACACCCAATTGTGTTCCCATTCACATAAACATACCCCCCAGTCAGGTTCTCGTTCATACACACACACACACACACACACACACACAGTCAGACTCCCATTCACTCACTCACACAAACACACACACCCCCAGACAGGTTCCTATTCATATACACACATCCAGGCAGGTTCCCATCACACATACACACACACCCAGCAAGTTCCCTTTCACTCACAAACACACACTCACTCACACACACACATACACCCAGGCAGGTTCCCGTTCACTCACACACGCACACACACACACACACACACACACAAAGGTAGGTTCCCAATCACACACACACATCCAGGCAGGTTCCCGTTCACACACACACATCCAAGCAGATTCCCATTTATACACACACTTACCCAGGCAGGTTCCCATTCAGTCACTCACACACATACATAATGTATTGATCACCCCTTGTTTTATGTAAACCGACATGATACGTACTCCCGTGAATGCCGGTATAGAAAAACACAAATAAATAAATAAAAATAACATACACCCAGGCAGGTTCCCATTCACACACCCACCCACCCACAAACATCCAGGTAAGCTCACATTCACACACACACACTCACCCAGGCAGGTTGTCATTCACACACACACACACACACACAGAGGCAGGTTTCCAATCACACATACACACTCAGGCAAGTACCCAATCATGCATCGAGGCAGGTTCCCATTTACACACCCATCCACCCACAAACATCCAGGTAAGCTCACATTCACACACACACACACCCAGGCAGGTTTCCAATCACACATACACATCTAGGCAGGTTCCCGTTCACATACACACACACACAGTGAGGCAGGTTGCCATTCACACACATACACCCAATTAGGATCCCAATCACTAACAAACATACACACACACACACTTAGGCAGGGACCCATTCACACACACACACGTCCAGTCAGGCTCTCATTCACTTGTTCATTCATTCATTTACACACACATACCATCGGGAGTAGGCAGGGGAGCCCATCCTGCTGCTTCTCTTTGGGTGCCTGCCCCTGTGCTAGTGAAATCTTGCAGGGTTAGCACTTCTCGTGCATAGCGAGATCAGCATAGAGTAGTGCTAGCTGCACGTGGTTTGAATACTGAACGCCAGCATAGAGGAGCAGGAGAATGGGCTCCCTCCTTACGGGCCTCCTCCTCTTCTCAGCCGCTGGTGGGATGGGGTCCACCAGTGGCCTCGCAGTCCTCCTCCGCTTCTTGGCTGTCGTCATCCCCTCCAGGTGTGCAGACCCGATAGCGCCGGGCCTGACCGCAGGCCTCTTCCACTTCTTCTGCCGGGCAGGATGGGGATCCCCCGGCAGCTGCAGGTTCTTTTTTTTTTTTGGCTGGGGAGGACGGGATCCCCTGCCCCACTGGACGTCCCCTACAGCATTCCGCCCGGGGGCCTTTGCTCCCCCCCACCCCCCCCTCGGTGGGCCACCTGCACCCGGAATTTTCGGATGTTGGCCCGGAGACGCAGCAACTGCTGCAGAATTCCGCAGTCTCCGGGCCAGATCCGGAGAGTTCCCAGGGATGCATATAACCTGGTGTGCCACCTGCAGTCCCTAAGTATTTCTCTGTCTCCAGCAGATGGTAGAGGTGTAAATCCTGCAGTCTGGAAAAAAAAAATATAGAACTGGAGGATTCTTCCTAGGAGGTTGCTAGACCCTGGTGGGGGCCATCCCTCCTGGTGCTGAGGTGGACGAGCAGGGAGTTAGGGACCCTGGTGTGGCTCAGTCCTTTTGCCACCAGGGGTGGACGACCGGTGGTGCCACTTCCCTCCCTCCCCCTCCCCCCACCCAGGAGAACTCTTGGCGTCCTGCAGCAGTTCAGCCGCACCAGGGAAGTAACCTTTTTTTGAGCTCCCGTTTTGCTATTTAATCTGGTAAAGTTTGGGAAAATAAATAAATAAAAATAACTTTATTTGCTTGGGAAAAAAAAGAGAGGGGGAGTTCAGAGCGACAGAGCGTCGGCAGACAGAGCAGCAAGGTTGTAGCAGCCGCTGAAGCTGCGGGGTAGCATTCCGGCCAGTTTTAGGAGTTCTTGGACGGCGCTGATTGTACGCCATGCAGTTCTTACCTGCTAATTTTCGTTCCTAGGAATACCACGGATCAGTCCAGAGTCCCACCCTTTGTTGCCGAGGAGAGTCTGTTCGTACTTTTGTATATATGCTGAAGAGTTGCTCAGGATTTCAGGAATGTTCTCCTGTTGCTAGGGTTGGAAAGGAGTTTTCCGTTTCGGGGTTCCACTTTCCTCCTGCTTGTGGTTGGAGTTTGTTCAGTTTCATTAGGGTTATTATGGTTTGCATCTTGGCTTGGGTACAGGTCAATACTGAGGGACTGCGGGTGGGCACATCCATCTGCTGGAAGGGAGGCAAAACCCAGGAATCTGGACTGATCTGTGGTTTTCCAGGAGCAAAAATTAGCAAGAAAGAATCAAATTTTTTCTGTTCTGGTACTGCTTTGATTTGTCCCTGGTTAGATTACATTTTTGGTGGCAGGATACAGCATATTTTGCTGCAATAGCTTCTGTTTCTCCTTTTTCTGTTGTGTGACGGTGTTTTAGTGTGCCCTTGGGCCTCAGCCCGACCCCAGATGGATCCACTGAGGATTGGCGGCATGTCCCAGCATGGCAGAAACATGGTCTTACCCTCTGCTGGGCCTGCAAGCTCCCAGCGCCAACAACAAGATGATGTTGGTAGGTGAACGGTCCTCCGACCGTTCCAAGCCCCTTCGGACCTGCCGCTTGCTTCGGCTTGGAGTAGCAGGCCGGCCTGAGGATGAGGGCAGACGGAGGCCTTGACATGAAGACATGACTATGACGAGGCGAAGACATGACACCAAGGCTGATGCGATGGCATCAGAGATGAGAAGAGGCTGAGACATAACACCAAGGCTGTTGAAGACATGACTCCAAGGCTGATGTGAAGACATGACACCAAGGCTGATGCGACTGCATCAGAGACGAGACGAGGAACTTGCAATCCAGACGAGACGAGAAGCTGGGGAGGTAGACATTGGCACTGTCTCTCAGGGCACCCTACTCAGCCCACCTTCACGGGCGGACCCAATGGGCTGGTTGCGGACCACCCTGTCCCACTGCGCGCCCTACACAGTCCGAGGAGGCTGGACATGGACCACGTGGAGAGCGGGACAAGTGCAGGAAAGGATCCAGTCGAGGCGGAACTCCAATGACGAAGCCGATGTCATCCAAAACACCACAACGGCTGGCAGGACAGGACGGCACGGCTCGGGAGCACAGGACACCAGTACACTGCCGGCATCTCCCATGATGAAGACGCATCACTCGGAGATCCATGGCCAGCAAAACAGAAGGCTCCGGAGCACTGAAGCAAACACCAAGAAGGGCAGGACACCAGGAGGCGAGACATCAGGAGACGAGACACCAGGACACCTGGACGGGGACCTCAGGCACGAAGACATGGCATGAAGCAGGCAAGATGAGACGAGGAGCTCCACGGAGAAGACAGAAGACCTGACGGAGCTCTGGCAGGCAGGAGCCTCCAGGACTGAAGTAACTCCGATGCAAGGCGAAGAGCAAATGCAAGAACAGCCCTTATATAGGGCTAACACAGGAAACAGTCACAAAGGTGGGGCCCAGGGCATATCCGGCCGTGGGCCCTTTAAATCTAGAAGAGAGGCGCGGCCGCGCGCCTAGAGGGAGGAAGCAGGAGCTGTGCAGGACCGTGGACAGCGGTCCTGCGCCGACGTCGACATAGAGTAAGCAGGGCTGGGCCTGGAGACAGGCTGCAGGAGGCCCCGAGGGCGGCTCCAGCCGCCAATCCAGCTGGGGCTTGCAGCCTCCAGCCCCGGGGATCCTAAGGACGGTGGCGGCGGCTCCGTGAAGTCCGCGGCACCGGCCACGGTCAAGCAAAACAAGGTGGGTGGCCTCCGGGCCGCAAAGGGAACTAAGTCCGTGGCTCCAGCCGCACGGGAAGGCCCGACTTCGGTGGCATCCGGCCACATCGGGAGCAGCATGGGGGGAAGGTGAGTGCCTGCTCGCGGGGATTAGCTCCGCGGGCAGTGTTCATAACATTTTCACCCAATATTGGGGCAGATTTTATAAAACACGCGCGCGTACTTTTGTTCACACACCAGGTGCAAACAAAAGTACGCCGGATTTCAATAGATACGCGCGTAGCTCATGACTCTGGGTTTGGGTATATCCCCTCTCCAAGAAAGCCAAGGCTTTCCCTAGAATAAAAATCCAAAGGAATCCAGCCAAAATCTTTCTCTTGTCCCAAAAATTGAGCTAAGACCCCCTCAGACAGGGAGTGTACTGAGAGAAGCCTCCTCTTGAACGAAAAGCCTTGAGTTGAGATTTGGGCCCAATTTAGAAAGGGAAACAAAAGCTGTTGCCTCGCCAAAGGCGAACTAAAAATGACCACACTGTTCTTTCTGATTACCTCACTAAGTACCCTGAGGCAACCAATCATAGCCCTCCAGGTTGGGAGGGGCTGAAAAGGAATGAAAATCGCACTAAGATGTGAATTCTTGATAAAGGATCAAGGGCCATCTGGTGGCTGATCAGGGAGTCTGCCACAGCCCCCCCCCTCTCCACTTCTTTTACCCATGGGATCAGAGGTGAGGGTTAGGTTGAGGGAGACAAAAAGTCACATATTTTTGCATTTTCAAAAATATCTGCACTGTTTTTCAGGGGAAAGGTATCCACAGACAAAGCAGGTGCTAATCTATGTGGGTATTTTTTTTCCCCTAGGCAATTTTCAAAGGGAACGTACTCACATACAATATTTTCTCTTTGAAAATTGCTGCAAAATCCAGGGGGGAAAAGTACCTACTGGAATAGTTTTGAAAATTGCCCCTTTAATTGTCAATGACATACATGTGTGCAATCAACTAATTAGGGATATTAGATAAGCTAAGCAGGCAACACAGCTAGATTTCTGGCTCCCTAAAGTTCACCCATATGGGACTATTGACTTTTGTCTTCCTTATCCCACCCTCTTCCCCCCCCCCCCCCCCCCCTTTTCTGGCAGAGTGAAGAATGTGCTCCTGAAATCCAACTGTGTCCTGGAGGCCTTTGGAAATGCCAAGACAAACCGTAATGACAACTCTAGCCGCTTTGGGAAATACATGGACATCAACTTTGACTTCAAGGGAGATCCTACAGGAGGTCATATCAACAATTACCTCCTGGAGAAGGTGAGAGAAACCAAGCTTGGGGAAAGAAGAGGTGGGAGACCTGGGGCATGGGACGGCTGTAGAGCTCAGGCTTGAATTTATCCACCTCGCCCTAATTTTGCTGCTGATGAGGGCTTTGCCATTCAAGGTTAAAGCAATAGCATTATCAAAACAGTCTCCGCATACTTTAGCTGATAATTCCAGGAAACAAAATCATGAATCCCTCCCCTCCCCCCCCTTGGTTCTTGTTTAATTCTAGAGACAATGTGCCGTAAGTGTTGTTTAAAATTTTTGAAAGTGCCGTGCACTGAGCGCGCCCACTCAAACACATCAGAATAAACTGGGATTGTTTCTGCCGCTGCCGTGCAGATCCTTGCAGGAACCCCTTGCGGGCGCCATGCTGGTGCTTGTGAAACATAACCTGAACAACAGGGGAGCGGGCACAGGGATTTATAAAACAAGGGCGTGACTATGGCAAGCAGGGTAAAAGAGGCAAACCCCAAACTCATGTAGCCTCTCCTCTAGTGGTGTCCTGAGAAGGCCTTAGTACTGGGGCTAAGTCCTTGCAAAGACCCAGCATCTCTAGGGTGTGGATTTCTCTGAAAGGAGGAGGGGAGATAAACCTCTAGAGGGAAAATTCTACAAATCCCCCAAGAATGTATATCTTAGGGGCCGATACAGTAAAGTGCGCTCAGCCGGGCGCACTGTTTAACACGCGGTTGGATGAGCGTTTTCGACACGCGTCCACTACCCCTTATACTGCAAGGGGTTTAGCGCATCGAAAACGCGTGTCCAACCCCTCCCCTCCCCCCGAGACTAATGGCGTTCAATCCATGCAAATGCATGCTGATGAGGCTATTAGTTATGCGCCGGGATACCGAAAAACAAATGTGCGGCCCGAAAAAAGTGTACAGAAAAACAGAAAATACTGCTTTTCTGTAATCCTCTGACATAATGTCCTAGCGATATTGAGTCAGAAGAACCAAAATGTAAAAAAAATAAAATAAAAAATGTGGTGGCTGGTCAGGTTAGGAAAACAGACGCTCGATTTTACCGGCATCCATTTTCCTAGCTGTCAGCGGGGTTAAAAAAAACCTGATGTTCGTAAAACTGATCATTGGTTTCCTGAATCGGCTGACAGCCACCTCTCCTGGGTTTCCGCTAATAAGGAGGCGCTAGGGACTTACTATTGTCCCTAGTGCCTCCATTTAAATACAGGATCGCCCGCCCAGGAGAGGTGGCTGGGCGCGCGTCGGGAGAGCTGGCGCTCAACATGGAGTCCCCGTTCTCCCACGCTTCTTATTGTATCAGCCTGTTAGAGTTTTACTTATTATCCAGTTCGAACTCTGATAAAAACTTTGATTTGTTAGGATTCAGTCATTACTTCATACGTTTTTGTTTTTTTTTATCAATTATACGTAATGTGAGTAGGTATTATGCAAATACATAGCAACTGCTTTAGAAATTTAAACAATTGGATACGTTCTCATGGAGGTCTATATTCAAAAGCATTTAGCCGGCTAACCCAAAAGTTAACTGGCGAAATGAATATTTGAAACAAAAGGCACCTCTTACTTTTGCTTTATAAACGTGGCTCAAAAAGGGGCAGCATAAATGCTGTTCGATGCGTCAACAATTAGTTGTAAATAATTACTTTTTAGAGTACCGCATCAGCAAGCCTTCAATGTATTCAATCCGACCCAACTGAATCGTTGGGTCTACGGCTCTTTGCGGCTGTGTAGCCAAATTCAATAGCCGGCTGTATAGCCTGTAATATTTGAAATAAAGCTATGAACTTATTGTACTGCTTATCACTGCTTCTTAAAGTCCGTCTGCAAATGCATGAGAGAAAATGATCTGATTGTCACAGCTGGCAAAGGCTTGAGAAGAATGACTGTCTTTTTAAACTGAAGTACAGTCAGCGAGCCGTGAGCCATGAGGCTTATAAATATACATTGTTGTCATGGTTAATGTCGCGGTTCTTCCTTAAATACAGCAGCTATTATAGCCTGGGTTTTGTCAATAGTGTCTCGGCTGCTATGGCCCGTCTTGATACTAGACAATGCTCCATATGCCCCGACTGTACAGATTTCGACCAACCCGACAGTGGCTGCAGTTTAGCAGCAGTGTTTTGCTGCTAAACTGCAGCTTCATCAGGAGTGGTAATCTCTTCTTCTGGAGCACCAGGTCTCACAAGCTTGCCTGCTGTGCCTCTCTCATAACCACTGCAGGACTTCAGCACCAGCTCACACAAGCTCACTTGCTGTGACTCTCTCACAGCTACTGACCGAATTCAGCACCGGCTCACACAAGCTCGGCTGCTGTGTCTCTCTAATAACCACTGCAGGACTTCAGCACCAGCTCACACAAGCTCACTTGCTGTGTCTCTCTCATAGCTACTGACCAAATTCAGCACTGGCTCACACAAGCTCGCCTGCTGTGTCTCTCTCATAAACACTGCAGGATTTCAGCACCAGCTCACACAAGCTTGCCTGCTGTGCCTCTCTCATAACCACTGCAGGACTTCAGCACCAGCTCACACCAGCTCCCCTGCTGTGCCTCTCTCATAACCACTGCAGGACTTCAGCACCAGCTCACACAAGCTCGCCTGCTGTGCCTCTCTCATAACCACTGCAGGTCTTCAGCACCAGCTCACACCAGCTCGCCTGCTGTGCCTCTCTCATAACCACTGCAGGACTTCAGCACCAGCTCACACCAGCTCGCCTGCTGTGCCTCTCTCATAACCACTGCAGGACTTCAGCACTAGCTCACACAAGCTCGCCTGCTGTGCTTCTCTCACAGCTACTGACCGAATTCAGCACCGGCTCACACAAGCTCGCCTGCTGTGCCTCTCTCACAGCTACTGCAGGCCTTCAGCACCAGCTCACAAAGGCTCACTGTGGAGTCAGATTATATTCAGTTGTTTCTGCTGCAGTATTCAGTGTAATCTCTTAATAGTTATATTAACTGATCACACCAACAATTGCCTACAGTCATTGCTCTTCCCCCTCTTCCCTTGAACCTCTAGCTAACTTTTCTTCTGTTCTCTCCCCCACTCCCCAAGCGTGCACCTTTCCCTAAATTAGCAAGAGGCATTGCAGGGTGTGGAGTTGGATGGAGAAACTAGTTAAGCAGATACTTGCCATTTTCGCAAGAATGTGTGTAAATGTGCCTGCGGGTAGTTCCAAGAGCAGGTGTAACTTCCCATGTGTATATCTGTGCATGTACTGGCAGTACCCATACATTTTCAAAGCAGACTAATGCGCAAAAGTCTGCTTTGAAAATTCAGGCTAAAGTCTGTGGATACTTTGTAGCTGCAGGCTTTAGACCCTGTAGCCTGCAGGGACTACTGAAAATTACTCTCTGTATGTGCATAATTTTATGCACATAGGTGAGAGGCATTCTGAGGGGGCGGAGTCTGGGCAGGGTTGGGACTTATGTGCATACTTTCTGATTTTAAGAAACATGTTCATAAATTCTCACTGCAAAAGCACATGGTCCAGCTCGCAGGAGGAGTAGCCTCGTGGTTAGAGCATTGGGCTGCAAAACAGAGAAGCCAGGGCTCAAATCCCACTGCCGCTCCTTGTGACCTTGGGCAAGTCAGGTTGCCCTTCATCTCCTCAGGTATAAACTTAGATTGTGGGCCCTCTGCAGACTGGGAAACAACCTACAGTACCCGAATCTAATCCGCTTTAGACTGCCTGAAAAGCAGACTATAAATGATTATATAATTGCATGTGGATACTTTACAAAGTGGAATCATGTAGGAAAGTCAGATTTCAAAACTGGTGTAAGTTATGTGCATATTTGCTGCATAAATTACCCATGATACTGCAAAAATGAATCCAAAATCTTAGCTGGCCAGGCAGCAGCAAATCAAAAATATTGCATGTCTAGAATTGCGTGGCAACTTCAAAGAACGTGTTTTATGTCTCTGTGACTTGCATGTGTCTGTCTTGAAGTTGCTGCTGTTTGGGTGAGTGGCTGTGCACATGGAGAGGGGCAGGTGAGGGATGGAGTGGGCTTATATGTAGGTGCGTGTGTGGGTGGGAGGGTGTGTGTTACAGAGAGTGTGTGTCCGGGTGGGTGAGAGTGATGATGTGTGTGTGTGTGTGTGTGTGTGTGTGTGGGGGTGCGTTATAGGATGTCCTACACTCTCTTGCACTTTCTCCATTCCATCCCGCAATCTGACCTCCAAGCCTGCACTCTTCTCTCCCTCCCCCCTCAATCTCCCTCCCCTCCCTTCTCTACCCAGTTGTTTCCTACCCCATCCCAGTTCCCTATTTGCTTTCCCTCTCCTCCAATACTTCCCCACCCCACTCACTCGCTTCCCCCCCCCCCCCCCCCGCCCATGCCCTTCCTCTGTAGCCCCTGTGCTGCTGTTGGCACAGCAGATAACGCAGTCTGCAGCTAGAGGAGAGGCATCAAAGCAGGCACCAGCAGCAGCAGCAGAAAAGCCGATTTCCTCCACTGTTGTACTCCGGGGGCACTGGCTGCGCTCCTCCACAGCAGCTGCACTCCTCCAGGTCTTCAGCTGGTGGGGCCCGGGCATCCCCGTCGGCCATGCTGCTCCCAACGCCGGGGCTCTGCTTCACTCTCTGCCGGGCCCCACCAGCCACCTTGCTCCAGCGCTTGCAGGTTTGTTCTTTCTGCTACTCCCCGTCTGTGGTGTCAGTGTTACCGACAGACCAAGAGGCAAAACCACAACTAGAAGCCCTTTTTTAAAAATGTTATAAAACATAGTGAAAAGTGTGTTTATGTGGGTGCACACCCATGGAGAAATCAAGGACCTACATACCAGCCAAGGTCTGAGAACTGATGAGAAGATCTGATGAGGAAAAGGGCGATGGCCTAATCCACCACCGAAAGCAGTGGAAGAAGGGAACTCTTACGAGGGAGAGAAAGGGAAAGACAGCAATATTCTAGGCCAGTAAGAGCAGCATTTAACTCCTAAAAAGGGAGAACAGTGTTGTTTTTTGGCCTTTGGGTTTTTGCTTTTTTTTTTTTTAACATTTGATTACTCGCCTTTTCCAAATCCAAGCTCAAGGTGCGCTACAATCAGGTAGAGTAGGAATTTCTCTGCCCCAGAAGGCTTACTATCTAAGGTGATCATTTACCAAGCATTTTTCCCATAAACACAGAATGGGAAAAATCCTTTAGTAAATGTAGGCCTTAGTTTGAACTCACAGCATCTTAAGTGATTTCCTAGCAGAAGTGTGCTCCTCAGGAGTCACTAGATTTTCTTGGATTGGGTCCATAGTGATTTTCCGAAATGGGAAACATGCAGCAAATATTCACAAAGAAAACCACCAGTGGCAGGCTGAGGTTCCCTCCAGAGTCCGTGGCAGGCTGTGGTTTTCCCTGGAGCCAGTGGCAGAATGCGGCTGTCCCCAGAATCACTGGTGGAGCGTAGTTCTTGGAGACAGTGACAGCCTGTGGGTCTCCCCAGGGCCAGTGGCAGGCTGTGGCTGTCTCTGGTATCAGTGGCAGTTTGCGGGTTTCCTCCAGTCTCTCTCTCCCTTTCTTTCAGCAAGACCCCTCTTCTCATGACTCACTGACAGATCTCACCGCAAGTCCTCTCTCCACTTGCTGGCTACCACTCTGATCTGCCCTGCTCCTCCCCATAACACGCACACATATAGCAGGCTCTGCTATGTACAATTTAGGAATCCATGTATTTTGTCTGCAGTCAGCTGAAGTTATGGAATCTCATGTGTGTGTTACTTGGTTGGGGAGGGATGAAGACGGAATAGTGACACAGAAGCCTCACAAAATCTTTTATGTGTGGTTTCAAGCATTGTCCGTTCTTATTGTTATACATCCTCTCTCTCCTCTCTTCTTCACCTAGGCCAGGTGTAAACGGTTGGTCGCACACAGTGTTGAGAGGGTCCTGGCACCTGTGTGGGCTGAGTGCTATTTTCTTGGTCGTAGGGTTCGGCAGTGTGGGTCAAGCAGGTGGTGTAGTTGATGCGGGCATCGAGGCAGTCAGGGCGGCACTCTCTTCTTGAACTGGAACAGACACAGCAATGCCTGGGGTCTCCCCTCTGTGAACCAGTGGCACTTCGAAACAATAAAACTTTCATTTCTAGGATTACCAGCGAAGCAACTATGTGCAAGATGTAAACCGATGTGATATCTCAGATCGAATGTTGGTATATAAAAGTAATAAATAAATAAATAAATAAAAGATGCCAGAGAGTAGTGTGACACCCCTTGCTTGCCCACTAGATGGCCCTAGATTCCTGCCTTAGGTTTTCCAGCTAGTGGAAAAGTTCATTTCTATGCAGCACCTCCTCTTGAGGCTGGCTGTAAATGGTATCCCTTTAATCCACTGGAGGGGGGCTAGGAGTAGGAGTAGTATGGTCAGTTTGAGTCAACGTTTGGCGAGCGAGGAGCTATTTTTGAGTACTCTACTAAATTAGAGCTTATCACTTGATATTGACTTGGTATTTTTCTATATTTGAGGAGATTCCTGATAGTGCACTCCCAGCCTGTGAGGATCTGCCTCTTTCTGAGAGAGACTATATTGAGATTTTTTGGATAATTAATGAGGTTTGACTGGTGTGGACCCTGAGCCCCTTTTTGGTGAAGGACAAATCCCCGGATCCGAAGGTCAGGGAGCTGAAGACCCGTGAGTCACCCTTATATTCTAGAGAAGGAGCAGCAGTACAGCGTCACCCCCGGAGTTAAGAATTTGTGGCTTTAAGGATGGTTTTCTCCCTTTGTGTTGTGAGGAGGTTTTTTGATCCACTCCTCCTCGCTTTGGGGCTGGGCTGTAATAGCTCAGTTCCAAATCCTAACATCTGACCTTTCCTTCTGAGAGGTCGTGTTTCATCAGGAAGGAAGAACACGATCTGGGGACCCTCAACAGGATCTGCATTGGACACAGGCTGGGTGAAAGAGACTGAACATTTGGACTCAGGAGTTTTCTGGGATTCAGGGGATCCCCACCGGTTTAGAATTTTTCTGGGCCACTGGGGCGGTTTACGTATTCAGAAAAGAAGTGATAAGCTTCATCCTAGGAACCTGAGAGAAAAGACACCTACCCAGAGAAAGAGAAACACATTTTTGGATTGATTATTGGACATTTATTTCACTTTTGAGAATCAGTAAATTTAATTTGAATACCCGAATCTGTGCCCTGACTTGTCCCTACAGCACAGCATCACTGAAATCTAATGAGAGAGAGCCAGTGAAATACACATACATAGGGAAGAAATCACACTACTGCCTGGGCCCAGAAGGTCTGCCTTCCCCCCCCATAAAGAACCCACACACTGGGGACAAGTGAGAGGGGAGACATTTCTAGTGAAGACAGCCATAGATATAAATTTCTTTTGTGTGCTCTTGGAAACAGTACAACTCTATGGAAAAAGGGTTGCAGTAGTAAAGGATTACTGAATTTATCAGAGTTCAAGGGTTTTCACAGCCAAGATACAGCATTCTAGTGATCAATTAGACAATGATCAACAAGTTATACAAATTGCAAGGTATTATTCCAATATGTCACCATGCTCTACATTACTCCTCGTTCATACTCCATTAGAAATATGTTGCTCACATTTCTGTGTCACCTCACAAATCCCAGAAGAATATCTCATCCTACCATCAGTAAGATAAATCAACCTCCTCTCAACCCATCAACATTGACTTCAAAATGTGTCAGGTACTCTCATCGTGGGATCAGGGTACCCCCCTCTCGGTAGGTCCCATGCTGTGTACTCCCGGCAGTGTCAAGGACATCCCCGGCATTCTTCACCCTCCTTTACTTCAGCACCTTTCCTCCTCATGGTCCTCCATTGATTATGAGGCCAAATTCCTCTCCAACTAGCCCTCTTCAAACCCGCCTCAAAAAGGAGGCAGAGCTGGACTTCATCCCAGCTGCAGGGAGCTCTCCTTTGGAAATGCGCTTGGATAATCTCTATCTTCTGCTTTTGATTATGCTTTGACTCACACTTTATGCATTGACTTTTGCTATTTAATATTTGTAATTTTTTTCATTTGGATTCCGTTACAGCGTGGGTGCGGATATTTCCCTTTGGGTCTGGTCACACGTTTGAGTTATTATCACTGTGGAATGAATTGAGTGCTTGTAAGGCTGACTGCATTTAATGATAAACGTTTGCCTGCATCGTCCCCCTCACCCCCTCCCCTTGTTCTCCTTTTTCCTTGCATGTTTTCCAGAAGGCTCAGGTCAACCTTGTACCATGGTCCCAGAGAATTGTTCACAGCAGACCTGTCCTGGTAACCCCACTGCCATTTAGGTTTTCAGGATATCCCCAGTGAATATATATGAGATACACTAGAGACCCAATATATGCAAATTTAGCTCATGTATATTCTTTGGGAACATCCTGAAAACCTGACTCCTTTGGGTTGCCAGGACAGGTTTGGGAAATCTGGCTTTACAGGGTGGTCATTCCATAAAATACCTGGAATTTCAAAGAAAAAAAGTTAACAGAAAGGTCAAGAACCCTCCTGCTACCATTCAGACCACGTTCCCCACATCTTAATTATTCATTGTTTTTCTCCTTTACAGTCTCGAGTTCTCAAGCAATACCAAGGCGAGAGAAACTTTCACTCGTTCTACCAGGTAAGCTCTAGGTTGAGTTGCATCCTGCAGTTTGTGAACGGATATAACGTCTGTGAGCTGAGTGAGTGGAAGTGACTGAAGTGTTTTTAAGGGAGGGGCAGTGTTGCAAATTCTGCCCCTGCATTGCAGGGGGGGGAGGTCCCACTTGAAGCCACTCCTGAATCTTCTAGGGTGGGAACTCTTTCCCAAATTAATGCTTGGGGGCTCTGGGGGGAAGGAGGGAGGGGAGGGGAGTTGGGATATAGAGGAGATTAGTACAGTTGGTTGCATTAGAAGAAAATAGAGATGTGAATCGTGTCCTCGATCGTCTTAACGATCGATTTCGGCTGGGAGGGGGAGGGAATCGTATCGTCGCCGTTTGGGTGTTTAGAGTATCGTGAAAATCGTTAAAATCGTGAACCGGCACACTAAAACCCCCTAAAACCCACCCCCGACCCTTTAAATTGAATCCCCCACCCTCCCGAACCCCCCCCAAATGCCTTAAATTACCTGGGAGTCCAGCGGCGGTCCGTAGCTAAATCGGGGGAAGGGGGAGGGCAGGAAAACCGGCACACTAAAACACCCTAAAACCCACCCCGACCCTTTAAATTAAATCCCCCACCCTCCCGAACCCCCCCCCCCCAATGCCTTAAATTACCTGGGGTCCAGTGGGGGGGAGGGGAAGGGGGAGGGCGGGAAAACCGGCACACTAAAACACCCTAAAACCCACCCCGACCCTTTAAATTAAGTCCCCCACCCTCCCGAACCCCCCCCCCCCAATGCCTTAAATTACCTGGGGTCCAGTGGGGGGGGAGGGGAAGGGGGAGGGCGGGAAAACCGGCACACTAAAACACCCTAAAACCCACCCCTGACCCTTTAAATTAAATCCCCACCCTCCCGAACCCCCCCCCCAAATGCCTTAAATTACCTGGGGGTCCAGCGGCGGTCCGGAACGGTCTCCTGCAATTGAATCGTGTTGTCTTCAGCCGGCGCCATTCTGCGCCATTGAATCGTTTTCCGTACGGAAAATGGCGCCGGCAGGAGATTGACTGCAGGAGGTCGTTCAGCGGGGGTTCCGGACCCCGGCTGAATGACCTCCTGCAGTCGATCTCCTGCCGGCGCCTTTTTCCGTATGGAAAACGATTCGCGGCAGGAAATCGCTCCCGGACCCCCGCTGGACCCCCAGGGACTTTTGGCCAGCTTGGGGGGGCCTCCTGACCCCCACAAGACTTGCCAAAAGTCCAGCGGGGGTCCGGAACGACCTCCTGCAGTCGAATCGTGTTGGTCTATGGCCGCCGCCATTTTGCGCCGCCATTTTGCAAAATGGCGGCGCAGAATGGCGCCGGCTGAAGACAACACGATTCAATTGCAGGAGGCCATTCCGGACCGCTGCTGGACCACCAGGTAATTTAAGGCATTTGGGGGGGGGGGTTCGGGAGGGGGGGGGATTTAATTTAAAGGGTCGGGGGTGGGTTTTAGGGTGTTTTAGTGTGCCGGTTTTCCTGCCCTCCCCCTTCCCCCGATTTACGATTTTTTGACGATAAATCGGGGGAATTGGTATTGTATCGTGGCCCTAACGATTTTTGACGATTTAAAATATATCGGACGATATTTTAAATCGTCAAAAAACGATTCACATCCCTAGAAGAAAAGCAATATACTTGGGTGCAGAAAATGAGGGTAGATAAATACACAAGAGGTAGATTTTCAAATGTCATTTAGACGGATAACTCGTCTAAATGGCTAATGCAGCATGTTCAGCTACTTATCTGGCTAAATTATACCTGGATAATGTACATAATTTTTACTTATCTGGTTATAATTTAGACAGATAAAAGAGAGACATTTCAGGGGCATTCCAGGGAGGGGCTGAGATATCCGGCTAACATAGCTGAATATCAGGTATATCTGGCTAGGTTAGCCGGATAATTTTAGACCTGCTCTAAGTATCTACTGGTACTTAGGCAAGGTTTATCCGATGGGTTTCAGCTGCAGTAAAGACTGGCCTCTTCTGCCTGAGTTGGCCACCTTCTGTTGCGATTCTGCCCCTTGGCAGCCTCTCACCTTCTTTTTACAACCTTTCCTGCGGCCTGGAGGCCGCCAATGCTCCTTCAGCATGGCTGGAGTCGCCTTCATCCCTGCCGCTGCTATTTTGCTTGTGGCTGGAGCCGCCGATGTCCACCCTCTGTCCCGCGGCAGGAGCTGCTGATGTCTTCTTCTTCTTTGCGGCCTGGAGGCCACAGATGCCAGTGTTTTCTTGCGGCAGGGGGTCGCAGACAGCACTCCCATGCAGCCTGGAGGCTGCTGACCTTACCTTGTCCCCTCCGTGGGGAGGGGCCTTCATCCCTGGTCTCACTTGCGGCAGGGAGCCGTCCTCAGCTGCTCTTCCGCTGCAGGAAGCCGCTTCCAGCGTCGTGCCTGCTTCAAGGCCTAGTCCTGCTCCTGCCGCTCTCCATGGTCCTGCCCACTCCTTCCTCCTTAGGCGCAGGGCCGCGCGTCCTCTGTATATTTAAAGGGTCCTGTCTTCACTTCATCCTTGCCTTCGCAAGGAGCCAGTCCTCCTTAGGACTTCTCTGCATTCAGCTTCTCGTTGGCACTTCGTTTTATGTTGGAATTCCAAGTCTCGTCTTTATCTTCGTCCATGGTCTCACGTCTTAACCTTGGTCACTCGTCTGGTCCTGTGTTCCCGGACCTTCACGTATCCTCATGTGCTTCTCCAGATGTCTAGTTGTTTCTGATGTTCCGATCTCCAGATGTCTTCATGTCCTGATGACCTCTTCCTTCAGATATCTTCATGTCCAGATGACTTCTTTCTCCAGATGTCCTCTTCATGGCAGTGCAAGTATCCAAGAGATTCCAGTTTTAATCTTCCTTGTCCTGAGTCCCACCTCACGGTCCTCCAGGAACACTGAGATTGAGTCCAATCTCAGTGTTCCTGGCTCCGAGTCCCATCTCCGAGCTTCTCCTCCAAATCCTGAACCCTGTCTGGGTTTTTGGAGTCCCCTGTGCTTGCCTCCGCTACACAAATGAACTCTGCTTATAACCTGCTCTGTTGTAGCGTGGTCCACGCAGGCCTTTATTGGCTATGGAGGGCGCACCTCAGTACAGGCCTCGCCGGAGGTTTCGTTTCATCCATCTCGATCTTCAAGCAACTTGAGTTGGGAACCACCAGCGTGGTCTGTGACCTGCCTTGACTGGCAGCGTAGGGCGCGAGGTGTGGCAGTACCTACTTAGTACTTTTCAAGCAACTTGTGACTCTTTCAGAGTCCTTCTCTCCAACAAATGGGAGTCCCGTCTCAGACCTTCTCCAACCAATGTTTAACCAGAGTCTCGTCTCACCTTCTCCAACCACCCTGAGTCTCGTCTCACCTCCTCCAACCAACCTGAGTTTCATCTCACCTTTTCTTCAATCAACATGAGTGGGGAACCGCTACATGATCCACGACCAGCCCTGACTGGCTGTGTAGGGCGCGCCTACCTGCATGGTCCGTGACCAGCCCTGATTGGCTGAGTAGGGTGCGTGATGTGGCAGTACCTACTCAGTACTCTTCAAGCAACTTGTGATTCTTTCGGAGTCCTTCTCTCCAACCAACCTGAGTCTTGTCTCATCGTCTTCAATCAACCTGAGTCTCATCTCATCATCTTCAACCAACCTGAATCTCATCTCACTCCACGTATCCCGAGTCTTGTCTCATTTCAAGTCTTCATTTGTATGTTCCAGCCCTCAGCCTCTGTCCGTCCTGTTGCATCTACCGTTCTCATACAACAGGTCCGAAAGGGCTACTCCAGAGACCAAAATTGTGTTGCTGGGTCTCTTCTATGTGACCAGGTTTGGCAGAGGCCAGGGTCCTTCATCTCCAGCCTGTGCTTAGACACTCCTCACCTGCCTCAGTGCTTCCCGGAGCTCCTCTGCAGTTGTGTTGTGGCCAAGAGTACACAAAATACCAGAGATGGGACTGCCTCCAGCATTCCCACAACACCTTCTCTTTGGGTTGAGCTTTCAGATGCTGTCAGCCGGTGGGACTTGGACAGGAAAAACTGGACCAGGTCTAGGCAGGAACATAGAAGCCTAAGCAAATACTGGAAAGTAGGTAGATAAGATAAAGTGAATTCTAGGATCTGATAAAGCAAGGAATACGCTGGGATCAAGTGGAGCAAGACAAACTCTGATAGTAAGACTCCAATGATGAGGCTGGAGGATGAGGACCAAGCTCTGACAACTTGCAGACTGGAAGCCTGGAATTATGTGTGTGTCCAGGCAGGAACAAGATGACTGCCATCAGGAAGTGTGGGCCATAGAGCTGGGAGGATTAACCAGATAGTCCAGGGGGGCCCACAGAAGCCCCTTCTGTTTGGGAGGCAAGAACTACTTATCGGGACCTCACATCCTCCTGCCCAGCTGGTGACTTAAAAAAATGGCTCTATCCGACTCTTCACGCTACTGGCATCTGAGAGGGTTTTTTTCACAGGGGGGGTTATCACTATGCCTCCGCAATTGAGTTTAGGGGGGTCCAAGAGGGGATTGACATTGGGGCTGCCATGGTGTCCCCGACTGGTGTGTAGGGTGTTGGAAAAGGTGTTGCCCTGGCGGGAGGGCTGCTGTCATTCTAGCCAGGAGGGTGGGATCTGGATGGGGGCGCCACAGAAGGAGCTGCTGCTCATCTTGCCAAGGGAAAGGATGAAATGGGAAGGAGTGCTCCAGAAGGGGATGCTGCTGTTCCTGTTTGGGGAGGGGGCGGGGGGAGGAATCACAAAAGCTGTGCCTCAGAGGGGAATGTGTGACGCCAGGCAGGGAGGGGCAGGCACATTTGTTTCGGGAGGTTTGGAAGAAAATCCTCCCTGCTAATTTGTTCTTTCACCTCAGGCCAGTTAGCCCATGGGATCTCCCAGTTGCTGGTGTGGATTTTCCCTTTTCTGTATTCATGTCCATGTTACTACTGAGGCCACACTATTGAGGAAATGTTTTAGTGGGCCCTCGGTAAAATTTATTGCGCACCATGTTAAGTTCAGTCTCAGTGAGCACATTCAAATTTTACCAAGTTGCACGTTTGATTGCCTAGGCCCCAAAGTCTAGACATTAGATACATTTTAGGTAGAGATAAAGGAGAACACTCCTCCTATCTTTTAGACAGAGGGTCTTTGTGTGACAAGTAAACAATTCACAGGTTGGCACATCCCTTCCACTTTCATCCATACACAAGAATCCATACACAAGAAATAAATAAAAACCCAAGTAGGTCATTCTCTAAGACACTTCCACAGATAAAACAGTGCTTTCCCTGTGGAAATGGCTCATTATAACATTGCCTGCCCGATATGCAGGTAAACTTACACACGGATGTCCTGTATGCAGGTGTTAACCCACACTGAGAGGAGGCGTTGCCAGGGGTGGAGTTTGTACCCACATGCAGACGTTTGCATTTTCAAAAGCGTGCGGGTACATTTTCACTAAAACTTTCTGTGTGCATATTAGCAGCTACACTTGTATGCTGGCAGTTTTGGTAGGGTTAATTTTCAAAATGAATATATGTGTGCAAGTTTGCTTTGAAAATTGTTACAATTTATGTGTATATTTGCCACTGTTTTTAATTAGGGCTCTTACAAAATTACCCCCTTAGTCAGCTGTCCAGTGGGACAAGGCAGTCCATGAGGCCCCCAACAGTTTTGTTCCTCATGAGCTCTCAAGGAAGCTAAGGGCTGAGATCTGGCGCCAAGAACTTTCTTTTTCAAAGGGGTGGGGAGTTTTGTCCTATTTTATATCTCATTGCAGAAGCAGCAGTCCTCAGCTGGGGACTGCGTGCACATCAGGTTTCCTCCCTGCCACTAGTTGTCACCATTGTACAATGACTATGACTTCCTCTTCCTCAAGGGCAGTGAACACCACCTTCTCTAATTCTAGCTGATCCAGGGAGTGGAAGACCAGAGCCAGGAATCAAACTCAGGTCCCGCCACATGGTGGTGGACTGTACTGCTGCTGAGTCTTCAGGCCAGCTGTCTGGTCTTTATTCAGCCTAACCAACAATGTGATCCCCTTACTGCTACCAGCATCTCAGTAAAGCAAACAATGCCTTCTCTTCCTCACAGCTGATTACAGGGGCCCCAGAACAACTGCTGAATTCCCTCCACCTCCGCAGAGACCCTGCACTCTATCAATTTACCACAGAGGGCACCACAAACAATGTAAGTATCTTAGAGATGTTTCCCCATGCCTGTCTTTCACCTGCTGAACTGATGCCAAGGAATAGCAAGCTGGCAAATCATCTATACAAGTCCTAGTAAAAAAAATAGATGTCATCTGTCCATGCCATTTTTCTCAGGGTCCTTCTATACCAGCGGTTCCAGGATTTGCACAGCTGGACTAGAAGCTGGTCATGTTGCTCTGCTTGATCCTGCTATAAATACAGGCTAACTTTTTTGCAATAATCTTATCAAATTTGCATCTACAATAGACTGAGAATTACTGCAAATTTGTTAAGCATGGAGGAATGTATCTAAGAGGATCTGGATTGGAGGGGTAGGAAGATGATTGTTAGCCCTGGAGTATAGTGGGTGACTCGCTTTTCTTCAATATGGTCCCATGACTCCAACATTCCCTTCTCAAAACATTCCATGCTGAAACCTATATTTAAGGTCACCTATCAGGAAAGAGTATCTAGCAAGCAAGAATACTGCTTGAATGTATCAGCTTTTTTACTAGTACACATAGAAGTCAATATCCAGAGAGCCGGTGCGTGACTAAATTATCCGGGTAAAGTTATGCACATAACTTTACCCGGATAATCAGTAGGAAACTCCATGTATAAAGCTGCCACTGAATATGCCCAGATAAAGTGATGGGCATAACCTTCCCCAGATAACTAGTGGACAGCTATTTTTTTCAACCAGACGTCTGCACAGAATTTTAGCTAGAAAGTGCTCAATTTGTGCACTCATCAGTTAAATTATAGCCCCACCCCTGGAATGCCTCCAGCAACGCCCCTTTTCCTATGCATAAATTTTCTGCGCACAAAATTTAAGAGATCAGGGGAAGGAGGAGGTATTCAAATCTTGTTTTTTTGCGCATGTATTTGCTAAAAATCTTTGAATACCAATCTCATTGTGTATACAGTGGTGTCCATATTCCAGGAAGCTGGTTCCACCCTGGCATGCCCCTGCCCTGCCTCTGAGCTAACCAGGTGGATTTTTGTCCACAAAAACAGCTATCCAACTAACTTGGAGCTGGTCAGTGCAGGTGCACTCTTTCCTGAAATGAAAGTACCCGAAGGTTTTTGGGATATTCGTAGGCAGGTGGGATTCATTTCATTTGTAATGATTCAAACCAAAACTGTCCATTTTCAGTTTGAACTCCTTATTAGTTGCGAACAAATGCACATTCCCACAGGCCAATGTAATTCTTGTTTTTAAAAGGAAGTCTGAGGTGCTCCAGGAATCTATAGATAGACACTGGCTTAATGGAAAAGAGCCAACATGGTTTTGGCAAAGGGAGGTCTTGCCTTACAAATCTATTTTAAAGATGTAAACAAACATGGCTAAGGATGAGCCAGTTGATGTAGTGTATCTGGATTTTCAGAAGGCATCTGACAAAGTTCCTCATGAGAGGCTCCTCAGGAAATTAAAATGTCCATGGGATAGGAGGCAATGTCCTATTGTGGACTGATAATTAGTTAAAAACTAGGAAACAGAGAGCAGGACAAAATGGTCAGTTTTCCCACTGGAGAGAGAAGAATAATGGAGTTGCCCCAGGGATTTGTATTGGGACCTGTACGGTTCCACATATTGATTAATGATCTGGAGAAAGGAGCAGCAAGCGAGATGTTCAGTTTGCAAATGACACAAAATTATTCAAAATTGTTAAATATGAGCGGATGGTGAGGAATTGCAGGAGGACTTTGTGAGACTAGGGGGACTGGGCATCTACAGTAAATGGCAGATGAAATTTAGTGTAGATAAGCGCAAAGTGGTCCACATAGGGAGAAAAAAAATCCCAGCTCTAGGAATGCAATACTGGGTTCCATAATAGGAGCGACCATTCAGAAAAAGGATCTTGGAGTCCTGGTGGAAGACACCTTGAAATCATCAGCTGAGTGTGCGGCAGAGGTCAAAGAGGCAAACAGAATGTTAGGACGTAGCTGGGAAGGAACAGAAAAACAAAACGGGGAATGTAACATTGGCTCCGTATCGCCACTGCACCTGGAGAGTTGTGCGCAGTTCCGGTCGCCCCCCATCTCAAAAAGGAAAGGTGCAAGAGAAGGGCAACAATATCGATAAAGGGGATGGAGCGGCTCCCTTACAAGAGCAGCATCGGACTCCTCAGCTTGGGAAAGAGACGACTGAGGGGAGGATATGACTGAGGTTTAGAAAATGATGAGTGGTGTAGGACGAGTTCGTAGGGAAATGGGTATTTACTTAATCAAACAATAAGAGGACTATCCTGCTGCAAAGCGAGACACCTTTTTCTGCTGACTCCCTCCTCTAAGGTCGCCTGTGCCAGCGTTGAGTAGAACTGAACCCAGGACGGGTCCCTCCAGGCTGGCGCTCCACTGATAGGGCCTGAAACTCGATTGATCACCGCCCTCTGCTGCCCGTCACTCACTGTTTGCTCCCTTAGGACCTCCCCCAATGGTGCTCAGCTTACTTATGAGCTCCCTGTATGGAAGGGCGTCAGTAACTTTTCCTCAGGAAAATCTGTGCACAGATACTGCACGCATGATAAGAGAGGAATGCAGGTAAAACCGTTTCATTTGCTTTTGTTTATTAAAAATGTTTGTTTCTTTTGTGTCATTTTTTTGTTTTGTTTCATTTTAGTGCAATTAAAATGAAACAAAAGAATCTCCCCCTCCCCCCCCCCCGTCTTTTACAAAAGCCCTTCTCCAGCCTCCTCTGAACCCCTTCTCCCCCCCCCCCCCCAATTTAAAAGGGGCAGAAACAATCCCCAGTTGCTCCTGCCTCTCTGGGGCTGTATTTCAAAACAGCACCGGCTGACCCAGAAAAGGGTTGAATTAGTACAAGTTGACCTCTGCCGAAATGTATTTTATTTATTTATTTATGCTTTTTTTTTTTTATACCGACATTCATGAAGAATAATATATCATATCGGTTTACAAGGAACAGTGTGATATAACATTAACCTTAACATAAACAAAGTTGCAAAAAGTTACAATTATTATTATTATTATTTATTGTTTTTGTTATACCGAGTTTCATGACAGGCATCACATCAACCCGGTTTACAATTAACAGAGTGTGTAAAGCATAACATAACTTAAAACAATGTTCTCAATAAGAACCTTGAACTTTAAATACAGTGAATAAATACAGTGAATCAAATAAAGGATGTGAGAAAGTTACAAAAAATAAGGGAAATCAACTTGGAACTGGAAAAGGGGAGAGATTGTACAGAGCAATATTTACATTTTGGCCTATTAATGTAATAGAGTAGCAAAGTGATTAAATAAGAATATGTGAGTAACTGTGGCGGTACATCACTATGAGACAAGGGATAAAACAATAAAACAAGGGAAATGGGCTAAGGAGGGAGGAGAAGCTAGAAGTTGAAAGAGTAACTCAGTAATAATAATAGTGCAGTAACAATGTCTGAGAAAGTGTGTATTGAGTTGGAAGCCTCAATAAGTGTGACATATTTGAGACATGTGACCGTGACATATTTGGGACATGTGACCGTGACATATTTGAGACATGTGACCGTGACATATTTGGGACATGTGTCTGTGACATATTTGAGACATGTGTCCGTGACATATTTGAGACATGTGACCGTGACATATTTGGGACATGTGTCCGTGACATATTTGAGACATGTGTCCGTGACATATTTGAGACATGTGACCGTGACATATTTGGGACATGTGTCCATGACATATTTGGGACATGCGTCCGTGATATATTTGAGATATGTGTCCGTGACATATTTGGGACATGTGACCGTGACATATTTGGGACATGTGTCCGTGACATATTTGAGACATGTGTCCGTGACATATTTGGGACATGTGACCATGACATATTTGGGACATGTGTCCGTGACATATTTGAGATATGTGTCCGTGACATATTTGGGACATGTGACCGTGACATATTTGAGACATGTGTCCGTGACATATTTGAGACATGTGACCGTGACATATTTGGGACATGTGTCCGTGACATATTTGAGACATGTGACCGAGACATATTTGGGACATGTGTCTGTGACATATTTGAGACATGTGACCGCGACATATTTGGGACATGTGACCGCGACATATTTGGGACATGTGTCCGTGACATATTTGAGACATGTGTCCGTGACATATTTGGGACATGTGACCGTGACATATTTGGGACATGTGTCCGTGACATATTTGAGACATGTGTCCGTGACATAGCTGGAGCTGGTCTATGTACGGGACTTATATCCGTGACATATCTGGTGCTGGCCTGGTTACGGGAAGGCTTGTAGAAACAGCCAGGTCTTAAGCTTTTTTCTGAAAGTCAGCAAACAAGGTTCCTGTCTGAGATCCGGGGGGATGGAATTCCATATGGTTGGTCCCGCTGTCGAGAAGGCCCGTTCTCTAGTGGTTGTTAGGTGAGTGGATTTGGTGGAGGAGGCATGTAGGGATCCTTTGTACACTTCCCTGATAGGTCTAGACGATGTATGGAGTCTGAGTGGGAGTTGTAGGTCGATGGGGACCTGGTGGTGAATAGTTTTATGAATGATAGTAAGGGATTTGTGCATGATTCTAAAGCCTATAGGCAGCCAGTGCAAATCTCTGAGAATGGGTATGATAGCTCTCTTCTGTTGGTGTTTGTAAGGATCCTAGCAGCCGCGTTTTGGATCATTTGAAGGGGTTTGGTGGAGGAGGCGGGGAGACCAAGCAGAATGGAGTTGCAGTAGTCAATCTTAGAGAAAAGAATGGCTTGGAGAACCGATCGGAAATCTTGAAAATGCAGGAGCGGTTTATCCAAGTATACTACAGCCAGTGCTGTCTAATTCCCTGGCTAACCTGGGGAAAAAAATGTCATCAGGTTATTTGACATGATTCCTTTCAGGTAAAACCCTGATGCTGGATTCTAGGTACACAGTTACCATTGCACTGGCACTTCAGCATAGTGATACCGCTAACAAAGCACTGATTTACTGCATCAGTGTTTTATCACATTGCCACCATCTGGCGTATGGCTGCATATGGTTAGTACTTTGGTGCTAAAGCTTCCTGCAGCATGGAACCAGATGCAGCACTGACTGACACTTTCTCCATGCAATGCCTACAACAGGCCGCCAGGGGTCGCTGTGGCTTCACAAAAACCTCGACTGAAACCGCAGAGGGGTTTTCCAGTGAAGGAAAACCCTTTGATTAAAACCATGTCCTGAGGATGTTCAGACATCTCTGTACAACACTCACACACACACACACACACTCTTTTACATGGCTGAAAATTAAAAGACTGTTGCTGGCTGGCTTTTATTGTTCAGGAATGGCAGATTAGGTTACAAGAATGTTGAGGTCCATATGAAAAGGTTTTCTCCAGGTTACCCAGACAAAATCTGAGATTTGAATGTTTTCCCCCCCTTCTAACCGGAGCTAAGTTTTGTCTGGATAAATTGTCACACGCACAAAAATAAGCCAGATTAAAAAATGGCGGCATTGGGGATGTCCCGGTGGCTGTGGGATTCTGCGCTGTCTGGCTAGAGTCAGCTGGGTAAGTCTGGCTGGCGTTACCCGAGTAGTATTCAGTGTGACACTCACCTTGGGTATGTTCTGCTGAACATCCGGATAAAATTACCCGGGTAACTTTCCTGCTTCATTGCCTTGCTGAACAGGGCACTCGTTGTTATTTCTAATTAATTATAGAATCCTTCACGAAGAAATGAAAAAAAACAAACGCACGTTGAAAGGGCAAAATACTGCCATGTCCAGGAATGAAAGGCCCACGGGCAGGAACAGCATTATCTGCCCCCTCCCCTGGTGGTAAAAATCCCTGAGATCATGCAACAGAGTTGGAGGAGGGAGGCGAATTAGGGACCAGGGATTCTCCTCATAATCATCTCCGTCCTCAGCCTGCCCTCAGCTTTACCCGGTCTTTTTAAATTAGGCAGCTTCAGACTGCGGGCTCACGCTTTGAAACTTGCCGTGGCTACAAAGTCCAAGCAGTCACTTACCCCTTCTTGTTCTGGAGGTAGAATTTTGCTGGAAGATTTGAAAATGCCGTCTCTACGTGCGTAATTTTTCTCCCCCTGGCCTAAATGCCCCCCCTCAATGAGGCCGAAGGGTCTGCATGTTGAATTTCAGCTGCATCGGGGGAAGGGCATTTTCAGAAAGCCGATTAACACGGGTCAGTGCTTCCCTCTTAAGTCAGCCTTTCACAGTGCATCTTACTTCTAGGCCGGGCTTAAAAGTGGCGTTCCTTATGGGGGGGTTTCTAGGCTGGGGAAGGGAACGGCACACAGACACCTTCAAATGTACGCCCCGGGCAGCTGTCCCCACAAATAGATGCAAATCT
Organism: Rhinatrema bivittatum; assembly: GCF_901001135.1. Taxonomy (NCBI): domain Eukaryota; kingdom Metazoa; phylum Chordata; class Amphibia; order Gymnophiona; family Rhinatrematidae; genus Rhinatrema; species Rhinatrema bivittatum. Next base: position 57,816,617 of record NC_042616.1, on the reverse strand, counting down.
ATTGTTATTTATAACTGTATTTATTTAGATTTAGATCAGGCCTTGTCTTTGGAAGCTCCAGGCGAATTACATTTATTCATTATTTATTTATTTATAGTAGTTTCTTTTTTTCTGCCTAATTACCACAATTTATGTTCTAGGCAGATTTCAACATCAGCATATGATACATACAGTCAATAAAACCAGCACAATGTAATATTTAAAATCTACAATACAAACATATAAAACTTTAATAATCCACTACAAACTGCGGTAGAATCTTTAATTCGAAGCACCCCCCGTAAGGCACCATTGCAATTCTCTATTCCTAGGACTCCCTTACGTGACAATCAAACCCCTCCAAATGTTGCAAAATGCAACAGCCAGAATCATTACCAACACCCGGAAAACTGACCACATCACTCCTATCCTGAAAGACCTACATTGGCTCCCCATCCCCTCTCGAATCCTCTATAAAACACTAACCACCATACATAAATCTTTGTTCTCTCACAATTCCCACTGGTTGGACATACCATTCAGCGCTGTCTCACTGAATCGTCCTACGAGAACAGTTCACAAAGGAACCCTGCATGTCCCGTCCTTAAAAACAGCACATCTTACATCAACCAGGGAACGAGCTATCTCTATTGCAGGCCCCACACACTGGAACTCCATGCCCACGATGCTTCGTCTAGAATCCTGCCCAATTAAATTTAAAAAGAAACTAAAAACATGGCTGTTCCAGCAAGCCTTCCCAGACTAAGCCCCTCTCCCCTCCCTACCTCTGCCCCAAATGCTCGCCCCCAGATCGTCCCGGATCCTTTGTAAATACTCCACTGGTGCTGCTTCCCATTCAGTACATCTCTAATTTATAACCTGTTGAATTGTATTACCTAGCTTCTGTTAACCAGTTGCTCAGACCTATATCTTCTTGCCTTCTCTGTTGTTGTTATATTCCCCACCCACCGCCCTGTTATAATGTATTTTCCATTCTTTTGTTGTCATGTGAACCGGCATGATGTCTCCTACTAATGCCGGTATAGAAAAGTTATTAAATAAATAATAAATAAATAAATAAATGCCTCCTTAGACGAGTAAAGTCTTCAAAGATTTACAAAATCATTTATAATCTGACAGCAGACGTAAACCATTCCAAAGTGATGGAGCCACACATGAGAAGGCACCACAACTGGTCTCTCGTAGAGGCTGAGCACCTGCAACTGAGAATAGTCACTGACCTGACGAAGGCAAAGGGCAAGAAGGGGTTATAATCAGGCAAAGCAGGTCATTTCCCTGTCCCCAAAGACTTGCAAATCTTAAGAGTGTCCTTGACTAAGCTGCATTAGGGCTTTAATATGTGATGAAAGCCTTAATGCAGAGGCCAACCTGCAGTATATCAATACCGCGTGTTATTCCCTCCCCCCCCCCCAAAAAAAAAAAACCACCCCCAGTGCAACCTGGAATGGTAATGAGCTGATTAGCATGCAAATGCATGCTAATCAGATCATTACGAGGCAAAAAGGTGTACATCAAATAAAGCTGCTTGCTTCAAAATTCGCAACCCAAATAATTTGATCTAAAGTTAGCTCCTGGGGCCATCATTTAAAGGGTGCGATTGACCCAAACTTTGCACCCTCCCAAGTGTAAGGAAAAGCCCTGGGAGACTTGAGAGACCCCTCTGTTTCACCCCCTGCCACCCCTTGAGACTGTCCAAGTGTAAAATTAAAGTTTTTACAAGCGCCAGACCCAGGTGCAGGTCCTGCTCCCTCCCCCGAACCTCTCCCCCATTATGCAAAAAAAACCAAACAAAATCCCAAACTTCTGAACTTGACCACTCCCTCACCCAAGCACCCACCTCCAGCCCCTTACCTATGTTAGCCCTCCCTAGTCTCTCGCTTTCAGGGTGGGAGTCACCCGCTTCGGGAGTCCATCTCCCGCTCTCCCGTGAGATAGTGGGGAACCTCTGCCCATGCCTGAGAACGTGGGTCCTCCCGTCACTACCCCCCCCCCTTCCTGCTTCCCAACCCCTGGCCTTCCCCCTCTCCGTGCCCTGGCCCCGCTGCTCCTCCTGTGGCCGGTGTGCGTGCCTCTTCCTCTCGCAGCCCCCACACACTTCAGTGAGGAGAGGAGGCGCCAGATCAGGACACAGAGAGGGAGAGAGAGGGAGGGAAGGTGCTCCCAGAGGTAGGGGAACTGGCTGTCTGCCCTTCTCATTCATCCTTGTTGTCGGCAGTGTAAATAAGGACCGGGGGGAGGGGAGGTGCCCTGCAACCTATAAGAAAACCTCCCTCTTTAAAAACTGCTCCCCCCTTGCAGGCTCTGCAGGGTGAGCTTCTCAAAAAGACACCCTAAATAGTTCCGTCCTCCTTCAAACATTATCGGCTGGTGAGCTCCTGGAGGTGACGAAATCTCTGGTGGATATATGGAGGTAATTGTTCAGCACATCATGTTATGCATACATAAGAAGTGCCATGCTGGTATAACCCATGGTTACTGGCTGCATTGGTATTCTAGATGCCCCTTGTGGAGTTTCTTGTATTACTGCTTTTATATACGAGCGTGCTGCAGTGTTAGTTGACGCCACTCCATGGAAGCAATGGAACAGGCAACATCTCTTACTTTCAGCATGCTGCCTTAGAGGAATCCAGCTTGGCTCCAGGGAGGGTAATGCCAGCCACTTTTCTGGGACTCCTCGGTGGCATGGGAAGTGGCTAGCGATGTGTGCCGTGTGCTGCAGGAGGCCCCTGAATAAAGTAGAGCCGGAGCTGCCTGAGACCATGAGTTCATTGTCGGAGACCATCGCTCCTGCCAGTCAATCGAACAGCTGGTGGTACTGTAGGTTAAGTCCTTCAGGGAGGGGCCCAGCCATGCCAGTATACCTTGGGAAAGATAGTGCAGCAGACTCTGATGTGATTGTGGAGATGCAGCAGGACGAGAGCCAGCTCCCACCAGTTAGGGAATGCCAGGGTTTGGGCCATCGATTGACTCTGAATCTCAGTCAGTACGGAGAAGTCCGTGTGCATGAAGGAAAAGTTCCTTGGAGGAAAGCGAAGACTTTGAGCCAGGCTTTTGAAGTTACTGGGGAAGGAACAATGGAAATCATGACCCTCTATGAGCCTCCAGAGGAAGTAGGGATGCAGGCAGCATCGGCTACGCAGGCCACCATGGGAGTCCGGAAAGCCGTACACCCACAACTTGCTGCAACCCTGCAGAGCTGAGCGAGAAGTAAGGAAAATGGTGTAAGATTTTGGGCTACAGATGTCCTTAGGTCTTATAGTAGGCCAAATAGATGAGATGAATCATAACCAATGGATTCACCAGAAAGAAGTGGAGAAAGTGAAGGATGATCCTAAGCTGGCTCATTTAAGTGAGGCTGCACCATTGTTCCGGCAAGTGGTCAGTGAAATCAGGAGGCAGGTACGGATGCACCATGTAGTGACTGTTTCTCTTGAAGGCAACGAGGATATGCTATTGTCACCGGGCGGCTGAGAGATGGGCCAGTGGTGGGAAAACCAGACCCTCAACGATTACGAACAATTCGTCGTGTCAGAAATGCTGCTGCTGAGAGTTACGGCAGTGCCATCTGCTGATGTACCTCACTGTGGCTGAGTAGTTTTGGTTTGAAGGGTTGTTTCGCCTGTTCCTGTTTTAAACTAAGACCATGCTGCGGAGGGACCTGATGGAGTTTCTGGGATGAAGCCAGCCTCCCCAGTTGGACTTAGGTCCTTAAGCGATGTGGCCAGGTTTTATTTTCTTACAGGTGCAGGGCCATGCTCCGGTGACGGGACTGATTCCTGGAAGTCGGGCTGGAATCCTGCTCTCAGAGTTAGGAGGATTTCACTGACTGGCCCTGTTATAGCACCTACTTGACAGCCTCTCACTATTTAGTGCCTGCTACTTACTTTACAGACCGTGTTATTGTTTCCCCTGCACAATTAGTTATTTTATCGGTGTATAAAATTCGATATTTAAAGAAAAGAACAGGTTACTTGGCGTCACATGGGAGCATGGAGGGTGGAGGGATCAGAAATCAAAGCTTCCCCCCTTGGATAAAATCCTGCTGAACTGGACAGACGTAGCGGTAACAGGTTACACCGGGTGAGGTCCATCAAGCCCAACATCCTGTCTCCAAAAGTGGCCAAATCCAGATCTCCAGGACGAACCCGGCAGGTTCCAAAGCCTAAATCCAATTCTTTTTTGCTCATTCCTAGGGATAAGTGATGGGAGTCCACTTGGCTAATACTTGTTTATGGACTTTTCATCTAAGAACGTTTCCAACCCCTTTTTAAACTCAGCCATGCTGGATGCCATGACCACATAATCGAGCGTCAGATTCCACTGCTTCATTGTGTACTGAGTGAAAAACTTGCAGACTTTCCCCAATTTGTTTTAAATCTGCTGCTACTATTACTTGAAAGGGTAAATAACCGTTCCCTATTTAAAATTATGAATTTGACTCAACTCATAATTTTATAAATCTCTCTTAGTCTTCCCTTCTCCAAGTTGAAGAGCCCTACCTGTTTAACCTTTCTTCATAATAGAGCCATTCTGTCCCCCCCTTTATCTTTTACGTTGGCCTTCTGCGTTCCTTTTTTTTTTTATATCTTCCTTGCGTGGAAGCGAGCAGAACTGCACACAATACACAGAGTCCCACCATGGATCAGTACGGCGGCGTCATGATGTTCATAGTTTTATTCTCCATTCCTTTCTGAGCAATCCCTAACCTTCCGTTTCAGCTTTTCTAGCCCCCGGGCTGCACACTGAGCCGAGGGGTTTCAAGGTATTGTCCACAATGACTCCCAAAGTCCTGGGTGGTGATTCCTAATACAGAACCTGGCACTGTGTGTACCTGAATTGGGAATTATTTTTCCCCTCTGTGCATCACTTTGCACTTGTCCACATTAAATTGTGCATCTGACATTTATTAGATGCCCACTTCCCCAAGACCTGAAAAATCCTTCTGCAGTTTCTCAGCCTGCTTATGTTGTAACGACTTGAAATATTTGTGGGTAATACACAAATCTGATCAGCTCACTCATTTTACTCCCTTTTCTAGATTGTTAATGGATAAGTTAAACAGCACCAGCCCCAGTACAGATCCCTGGGGCACGCTACTTCTTACCTTTCTCCACTTTCTTACCTTCAAAACAATTCTCATAGGTTGGTAAGGCATGACCTCTCTTTGTTAAATCCATAGTTCACTAAAGGGAGCTCTGGATTTAACAAAAGGTAGGTCATGCCTTACTGACCCGTGACGGAGTTTGTAAGTATTAAGGTCAAAAGTAGTATAATGGGTACACGATCAATCAAACTGATTGACAGGTGAGATAAGGATGACAGCAGCCAATCAGCGTTCACTTCCGGTCTAAGCCCCGCCCACGCCCCGCCCACTCCCCATAGAAGTGAATGGGGGTGTAGCCACGCCCCCTCCCGCCTCCTCCCGCCCTCTACCACGCCCCCAACCACACCCCTTCCGCCACAGGCCCCACCCCTTCCGCAGCCAATCAGCGTTCACTTCCGGTCTAAGCCCCGCCCACTCCCCATAGAAGTGAATGGGGGCGTAGCCACGCCCCTCCCGCCTCATCCCGCCCTCGACCACGCCCCAGGCCCCACCCCTTCCTCCCCAGGCCCCACCCCTTCTGCCCCGGCCCCACCCCTTCCGCCCCTGGCCCCCGCCCCAGACCCCGCCCAGACCCCATCGATGCTCCTCCCCTCCCAATAGAAGTGAATGGGGAGCCCCTCCCACCCCCAAACCGCCCCCCATGATGTCACGGATGACCCCGCCCACACCCCAACCCCCAGCCACACCCCCCTGTGACGTAGCGGGTATGACATCACCGGAAGTCCACCCCACACCGCCCCCCAAAAACACACCCCCTAAAACGTCATCAGAAAGGGTCCTGTCGCTTTTTTAATGATGTCAGTATTAATGGACTCTGGCTGTTTTTGATGATTTCACCGGAAGTACAATACAAAAGTCCCGAAATATGCGCTCCTAGAACCTCCTGATGCCTTTTTAATGATGTCGGAGCCGGTAGTATGCTTTTAGGAGGCAGGAAAACTGCAGGAAATATGCTTTTTTTCTAGCCACTCTGTTTTTTTAAAAAACCAAACAAAATACAAGCTGATAGGAGGCAGAAAAACAGTGGCTCGTTCTGTTGACAAGGATTTGGTTTTTTTTTTAAAACAAGTGATTGAAGCTACCGGTGGTGAATTGCATGAACTGCAGGATCAAACTTTGCAAAAGACAGGTTTTTTTTTTTCCAAAAGACTAGGGACCGGGTAGTATAAAGGGTACGCTGTCACTCAAACCCCCAAGCCAAACCCCCCAGTGATGTCACCAGAAGCCCAAGCCCACCCCTCCAAGCCCTTGCTGTAGATAGGCATGCCCCAATAAAAAAAATTACCAGAGAGCAGGCAGGAAACTGTGACTCATTCTGTACACAGAGACTGAGAATCCAATTACACCCCTTCCCTCCGCCCCCTCTGCCTCAAGCCGACCTTCCCCCAGACCTAAATCTGAGCAGAGGATAATTGAAAGCAGTGGGGGGTGCAGGTTTGCAATGGTGAAACACAAGGCTTTAGTTTTGTTTTAAAAAAAACAGACTTCTGTATTTTACAGCCATATAAAAAAACAAGAATGCACCAGCGGATCTTAAAGAAAATTTATAATGAGCCAGGAAATACCGGCAGTTTTGGCGGTATAACACCTCTTTTGCAGGCAGCTAAAGCATGTATGCCGTCTGTGACCAAGAAACAAGTGATTGATTGGCTTACAGAACAAGATGCTTATTCTTTACACAAACCTGCTAGGGTACGATTTAAAAGAAATAAAACCATAGTGTCAGATATAGATTGGCAATGGCAGGCAGATTTGGTTGATATGACAGCCTTGTCTGGTTATAACAGAGGCTACAAATACATTTTGACGGTGATAGATGTTTTGTCAAAATACGCATGGGCTGTGACCCTAAAAACAAAACAGGTCGTGAAGTGGCAGAGGCCTTTGAAAATATATTTAAAGGTGGTCGTGTTCCCAACAAAATACAAACAGACAGAGGTAAAGAGTTTTTAAACAGATCTGTGAAGAGTTTGTTAAAATACAGGGGCATTCAGCATTTTGTGACCAACAACGATGTTAAGGCAGCAGTTGTGGAGAGATTTAACAGGACTTTAAAATCCAAAATGTGGCGATACTTTACAGCGCGCAACACTTTTCGCTATGAAGATGTGCTTCCGGCTTTTATGAACAGTTACAATCACAGTTTTCACAGAACAATACAGGCCCGCCCCATCGATGTAACAACCTCAAACTCACTGCGGTTCTGGAAAGTAATCTACGGCAATAACAACAAACATGAAACTGCTAAGCCTTTTTTAAAAAAGGGGGATCATGTTAGACTGTCAAAAACTAAAGGGAAATTTGAAAAAGGTTATGAACAAACATGGACAGATGAGATATTTATAATTACCGACGTCCTAAGCAGGGGACAGAAAACAGTGTACAAGATACAAGATTATGGTGAGGAAACCATTCAAGGTTCTTTTTATCCTGAAGAATTACAGAAAGTCAGCCCTCAACAGGACAGAATATACCGCGTTGATAAGGTTCTAAAGGTAAAAGGGAGAGGTAAGAACAAGCAGTGCTTTGTGAAATGGCGAGGATGGCCTGAAAAATTTAACAGCTGGATAAAAGCATCAGAGATTCAAAACATTTGATTTGAAAAGGCCTTGTCTCATAAAAAGAAAAAATGAATGAAGGGGGATTTTACGTAACGCTGCCTAGTAACGCCTCTGTGAGAATATTTCCACAAAACAACAGCTCTAATTTCACCACACAATTAGCTAGACCTTTGGACCTACAGGGCCCGTGGGAAGTGGGTCTGGTGGAAATACAGTACCCGAACAATGGGATAATATTAAAGAAGACCATAAATATGTTGTCACCACTGGTGAAGGAAGCACAGAGCATCACTTTGTTGTACGAAGAGGGTATTATGCAACCGTTCAAAACCTGACGGATCAAATGAACCACGACATGAACAGTGTCCTCAAAGCCATGGCACCACGAATCATCTATGACCCCAATATCCGAAGAATCAAATTAAAATCAGAGGACAAAGCAGTAATTTCTGCAGGGGGTGACTTAGCGACCATTTTGGGGCTAGAAGCTAAAACGAATACGAACCGCTCGCTATTTCCAACGGATATCACAGGAGGGTTTAATACCCTATACCTGTATACGGATATTGTAGAGCACCAGCTGGTGGGAGACCATTTTGTGCAGCTGCTTCGTTGTGTTCCCACTAAAGGGGGTAAGGACGAGTTTATCACCTTCACTTATGATAAACCGCATTATGTTCCTGTGAACAAGCAGCACATAGACACCATAACATTTGAAATAAAGACGGACCAGAACCAACACGTCTCATTTCGCTATGGGAAAGTGATCCTTAAGCTACACCTGCGACCCCGGAAAACTATTTTTTAAAATGGTTGTGGTTAAATACTATGGGGACCCTGGCGCATACAGAAATTACTATGCAGCACAGGCCGGTGAAGGCCTTTCGGGGTATTACGGTGCTCCGGTCATGTACGGGGCTGGGATAGGCGGAATTTTCGTAGTCTCTTTAGAAAAGCAATACCTCTTTTGAGAAGGGGTTTTGAGATTGTTAAACCTCATGTGAAAAGTGCAGCAAAAAACATCGCCAAAGATGTTATGGGCCGTGTCACAACGGCGGTTCTGCATAAAATGAACAATAACACAGAGCAGGAGGGGTCAGGATTAGTGGTTATTAGAAGAGCTGTTAAAAGAAAGAGAACCAATCAACAGGGGCCTCCTGAACCTTTTAAAACAAAGAAGACCAAACGTGCCAAGTCTCAAAAGACTAACCGCAAGGGGAAGAAGAGAAACCTCTCCGCCAAGAAGCAAGATATATTCTAAAAACTATGGCTTTTGTACATCAGGGGTCTGAAGAATGTTTGAAATCAGAACTGGATCTGTTTCAACTGGCCCCCACACAAACCAGCATAGAAAAAAGTGTTTATGTGGAGATTCCGCCATTATCTGCCTTGTCAGAAACAGCCCCTTTAGATTTTTATATAGCCGGACATGGCGAGGATTACCTGGATTTGAACAACACGTTGCTGTACCTGACCTGCAAAATCGTGAACGAAGATGGGTCCGATCTTGAAGTAGGGGCCAGAGTAGCTCTCGTGAACTATCCAATAGCCTCTATTTTTAGCCAGCTGGATGTCACTCTCGGAGATAGACTCATTAGTCAGAGCAACAACTGTTACCCTTACAGAGCCCTCATAGAACTGTTTCTCAATTACGGCGAGGGTCCTCTCAAAACACAGTTTACAAGCGGCCTATTTTATAAAGACACAGCCGGAAACCATGAAGTGAGAGACGTGGGATCGCGTAATAAAGGTTTTACCGAAAGAGCTGTGTTTACAGCCGCTAGCCATAAAGTAGAGCTTCTGGGACATTTACATAGCGATCTGTTTTTTCAAGAAAAGCTGCTCATAAATGGCGTGGATGTGAAAATTAAACTAACGCGGAACAAAGATACGTTCTGCTTAATGAGCGGAGATGCCAACGAGAGGTACAAACTCATTATTTTATCTGCAGCCCTCTTTGTAAGGAGAGTGAAAGTGTCACCGGGAGTGCGCTTGGGGCATGCAGAAGCGCTGCTGAGAGCTAATGTCAAGTACGCCGTGGACCGTGTAAGTCTGAAAGTCTTTAGCATACCGGCTGGCGCCCGTGTGACTAACCAGGAAAACCTCTTTTGGGACAATTACCCAAAATTATCGTATTGGGCTTTGTGGATAATGACGCTTTCAGCGGTAATTACTCTAAAAACCCCTTCAATTTTAAACATTACGATATTAACTTTGCTGCGCTGTATGTGGATGGTGAGCAAGTCCCAGGGAAACCTCTCCAGCCGGATTTCGATAACGGCTGTTGTATCAGAGAATACATGCAGCTGGTTCAAGCAACGGGTAAACATTTGAAAGACAGTGCTCTCTTGATTGATCGTCAAGAGTTTTACCAAGGTTATACCTTGCTGGCCTTTGACCTATCACCCGACCAAGAGTGCACGGACCACTACTCTTTGATTAAAACCGGTAATCTGCGGGCTGAAATCCGTTTTGCCATCGCTTTGCCACACACGGTGAATATGATTGTGTATGGTGTCTTTGACAACGTGATAGAAATTAACCACAGAAGGAACGTCCTTTTTGATTATCTATGATGATGAACACCGTACAGATCTACCGTATTTTAAAGAAGGATCCGTATGTTACAAAATCTTTTGTAGACGTCCTACCCAGTGACTGGCTGTCTGATGTACAAATAGAAAGGAAACCTGCAAGCTTGGTGGTAAATACCCACCCCCACGACCTTCCTGGAGAACACTGGCTAGCAATATACGTGACTGAAAACGGCACAGGAGAATTTTTTGATTCCTACGGGCAACAGCCTGATAGTTTGTTCTTCCCTAACAGTATTATGAACTTTTTCAATAAACATTGTGAGGATGTTTTATACAGCAGCAAACAACTGCAACACCCTGTATCTACAACCTGCGGTAACCACTGTGTGTTTTTCCTACATCAACGTTGTAAAGGGCTGTCTTTTGAAAATATTTTAAAACTGTATTCCGAAGAACCATTGCAAAATGACAAAATGGTTTTACAATTTGTAAAAAACAACAAACAGAGAACATGTTGTATGTCTAAATCTTTTCGCTGTCTGTTTCATACCCCCCAGGTGTGTGTACCGTACCAAGAATATTGTACTAATCCTAAATAAAAACAATCTCTCTTGAGAGTTTTTGAAAAACAAACCAAACGTCTATAGTCTATATTTTAAAAAAGCCTTTTTTTTTATTTGAAAAGATATAATTACACCTTCAACCATCTGTTTGTATCAAGTACTTTACGTCTTTTACGGGGGAGGGGGTCTTTGCACTTTACAGTCTTTGTGTACATTTCAGCAGTTGTCGCTGAAGGATTTTCCTTGAGCTGTACCAGCAGATCCCTGTTGGCTGGATTACCCATGACGGTGGAGGGCATGTTTAATTCTGCCAGGGTTTGCATGAACTCTCCCCAACCTTTGGGTATCCTCCGATGTGAAAGAGCACGGGTCTGTGTAGCTCCACGAATCAGGTCTAATAGGTTAGAGCCACTTACAGGTCTTCCCTTGTATACAAAAGTCCCATTACTCTCCCAGGATGCAATGTCCTTATTCTTTGACAGTTTATTGAGCAGTATTTCTGCATTTTTTCTACGGTGCATGCTGATGCTGTTTAACACTTCCTGCAGGATGGGGTCTGGGGGGCTTTTGTGCTCTAGAAATGCAGAGGTTGCTGTATCATCCTGTGGGGGTAGATACAGATTTATTCTTTCTTTTTCCATTTCTCCGTGTCTGTTAAGCACCAGATAGCGCTGTAGCACTTCTGAATAGCGTTTGGCTTTCTCATATTCAGACGTACCAGAACTTTGAAGTATACCTTTCATTTCTTCATCGAGTCTTTGAACAGCTGTGGTTCTAATATTTTCCTCATGAACTGAAGGGCTTCTCAAACGGTCAAGTTGTTGACTAGACACTAAATACATTTTTTCTGTGTGCTGCATTAGTATTTTAGCTCAAAAGCCCCGTGATGAGTGGTAGCGCGAATCCTAGCAGAGGCCCGATAAACCCCCCTGACTGTTTGACCAGCTTCTTTTTTTTCTTAAGTGTTATTCTTTTATCACCCAAAATCCTTATGGCTTGACGTTTCCTTTTCAAGATGTTTATCTGCTGTTGTGATAAAGGAACATTACCTCTCAGAGTGTTTAGTGCGATCTCCGCTATGGCCCCCACTAAATCGTTAGAAGCGGCCTTTAGGATAGCTTTTCTCCGTTGCGGAGAGGCTTGAACTAAAAGTTTTAAAAGGGCTAGGTTCCGCTTTAAGCGAGCAGACATGATCTCTGGGACACACACAAAACAAATATGTGGGGGGAGAATATATATTCACTTCTTTTTATGGAGGGGTTGTGTTTTTTCACAATATACAGTGGTCCATTCTGGTGGAAAGATGTTTGTCCTCAATCTGTAACGCTCAGGGGTCGTAGCATTTAAATCCACGATGAGATATCCATATGGCTTTCTGGTGGCATCCTCAAAGGCTTCTAAAAAGAAGCGTGACTTACCGGGGTACATCTGTCTGGCTAAAATAGCGATTTGCAACTTGTCTCTAGGATTCTTAAAGAGCACCATATATTTGGTATTTAAGGCTATAGTTCTGCTTGTTTTGCCTTGACAGAAGACATTTTGTACAATATATATAATACTCAGATTTCTGTGATGCACGTATTGTGTGAAGGCTCTCTCGATTTCATCACTTTTACAAGCAGAAGCCATCAAATCGTCTATAATAACCATATTTATTTTATTGGTTGGAAACAGTTGATCATCATTAAAAGTATCAGGCAAAGAATCCATAAAGGTAATAAAAGGATATTTACACAGCATTTCTTTATACAAAGGTTGCCAGCAACTATAACACCATACAATATTATCAGGCATGTCAGTCAACACACGTCCAGCGTGATCTAGCAGGTTTTTAACAAAGAAGCTTTTGCCGCTATTTGACGGTCCGGCTAAAATACACGAAAATGGGTGCCTCCAGCGCACATCCACAAATTCAGTATCCATAAGGCAGCGTATTAAAACCCTCTTTTATCACCCTTTTATCGTATACGACCCTTTGTGTTTTCTTAAGTAGGCCGGTCTCTATCGCCCAGGTCTTTTTGTTTCTAATGATCCCAGATTGTTGTACCTGTATCTTTTTAGGACTCTTGTCCACGGCGTCAGTTTTATAGTCAAAGACGAGGTCTTTCAAATTAGTGAATTGATCTTTTTACAATTTTCTACATTTAACGTAAACCCCTTCACTTTCATACAGGTCTTTCCGCTGGATAGTTTGTAGCCATATGTTTTGGGCCCAGCCGATACAAACTCTGTGATATGCTCGTCTGCGGGTATCTCGCTCGTCAACTGTCCTAAATAATCTCCCAAAGGCGGATCGCTGGTACCCTCACGACTCACAAATATCACAGAGTCTGTATCGTGGTACAGACAACGTTCTTGCAAACTGTCAAGCAGTTTGTACAGTTCTAAACGAGCATAAGCAGTTGTGAAACAGGCAATGAAGATGTTTGTATTACCTGACAATATGCTGCGGTCTTTTGAATGCTTCCATGTCACACAGGCTGTTTCATCATCAATAAAATCGCATGATGAAACATCATATTCGGGTGAAAACAAATACTTATACAGATCGTCAGGATCTCTCACAATACTTGTAACAGGTAGGTTTGTTCTTTGACCAAACTTCCCCCACAAAGAGTTTAAGAAAAGCTTGGCAATTTGACGCTTTGCGGGGTTTATACTAACCTGTTCAGGCCTTAAAACTACACCTTCTTTTTGTAAAAATCAGATATATACATGTTTTGTTTTTCTACATCGGTACACCACTGAGGGTAACCAGAGGCCTCCTGTTTTTGACGGAGATGCATTTTTATGTATTCAGAAAACAGGCTGACAGATTTACATTCAAAGTGCCATATTTCACATATTTCAGCAACCACATACCCTTTTGCAACAGCCTCATTCATCTCCACAGTGCACCAAGTCCCTACGAGGGCTCTCTCCTCATCCGTGTGGTTGCACATATCCTGCAGACTGTTGTCAGCGCATGTGCGGCACAGCGGGAACATGAGCTTACCGCTCACACGGACCGGTAATACTGGGAAAAAGATCTTTCGTGGTGGATACACTTTGGCTTTAACAAGCCCAAAATAGTCTGAGAGGGGACCAAAGCTGTCATAAATGATTTGCGGGTGGCCAACAGGGTATTCCTTGGTTTTATTGACAAAGGGGTAGAGGCTGGTAAAATCATAGTAATGTATTTTTTCATCAGCCCTGGCTTTATAGTACAAACATGTAGCATTGGTTCTACCACCAAAGAGGGCATCTCTGGGTACTAGCTGCTGCGGCAGGCCTGATTTAACCAGAAAGTCTGCACAATCCCTGATATTTTCTTTCACCATTCTCTTCCATTCGTGTTCCCACAAGCTTATGACCTTAAACCCTCTTCTTTTCAGGAAATCTGCTTTGATTTGTGTTTTGTAATTGAGAAAACCAAAGGTTGTAGCCGTTAAGGGGTTCTGGTCTTTATCGTTATAACAGCTCGGACAACCGTGGAAAAAACAGCCGTTAAATTCAAAAGCTGTTGGTACCCCATCAATAAGTGCATAACCGTCAAGAAAATAGGGACCCACCTGCTTTTCACCCCCCTTTAGAGCATGGGTGATCTGTATTTGCTCTGTGGCCTCTGTATACATCAGCCACTGTATAGAGGGTGTTGAATATCTCTTTGTGTGTCTGTGATAGTTGTCTGGAGGGACGAGTGCCACGGTCTTGGGTTCTAAGAACATAAACCTGTACATAGCCATGCACACAGATGCCAGTGTTATATATTGGAAGGGGTCTATACACCTTTTCACAGTTTTAGATCCACCATCCTGCTCTACAACCACCTCTCTCTCTGTCAAAGCCATGATTTCATTTCTGTATAAGACACAAGCTTGCCTCAGAATGTTCACATCCTGTTGGCAATAATAGGCCAGCTCCTTTTGTAAATCAAAGGTGTTATTTTGATTGTCCCTGTACCATTTTAAAAACTCCTCTCTTTCTCCAGACATCATATACCCATCTCCATAATACTCAACACCGGGCATAGGTCCCACATAATTTTGATTAACCCTGGTGTTAAAAAAATGCGGGAAATAACCCTTACAGCCTTGAAACCCCAGGGCTTGCGGAAGCTTGCTAAGCTTCATGGGCAGGAAATTTAAAGAGTCTTTAAACCGTATACCCAGGGGTTCTATCGTGATTTCTAAGAGCTTAGCACCCTGAGCTAACAAGCGCACATCCATCTTTTCCTTTAGCAGCTCTCTAACTACAAAATAACCATCATAGCCTTTAGAATTATGCGCTATGAAGGTGTATCCTTTGAACTTTTTGTCACAAAAAATCTTAACAAACTTAGAAATACTCTCAAGACCTTTGAACTCCCAGTTTCTTGTGTTGTTTAAATCTGTTGCATATATATAATTTGGAACGTGAAAGCCTGTTTCCTGAACACATTCACAATCATAAAATATATATTTTTCAGATATTTGTGCATGATCAATAGGGGGCATAAAACACAAATGCTTGTCACCAGCGATCAAGGGCTCAGAACAAAGCTTACATTGTCTGACCCGGCATTTATGTTTTTTATCAACATACGATTCACATTTTTCGCACAGTATTTTAAGCAAACACTCAACTTCTTTTTTTAAAGCCAGAACTGTATGCCTTTCTAAACACTCTTGAGAACGACAATACAGCCTGCATTTCGGACATCTCTGTTGTACCCCGATATTGTCTACACACATTGCTGTTAAACAGAGACGGCACCATAATGTACAATTATGATCGTGACTATATGGTTTCTGGCAAAAATGACAGAAGTTTCGCTCCCCATAGAGCTTTTTTACATCTAAGATTCCATAAAAATGGTCATCATGTAGCAATATAAATACAGTTTTCTGGAATTCAGGTCTGTCCTTTGTCTTAAAACACCACCATTGTTTTGTATAAAGCACAACTCTTATGTTTATACCCAAATGTTGTTCAAATGTTGAGACATCATCTAGCATGACCTTTTTATGTTCTGACCACCCTAGCTCTGTGTGCAGTTTTTTAGCACGGTCTAATAGCTCTGCATCTGTGAGCTTTGTTGGTGACATGAGCGCTGTAACACTCCCTGCAAAACAGAGCTTATTATCTGTGTTGTTCAAGTCTATTAAATGCCTTCTCTTTTTATGTATGATTTGACTGTACAGAATAGACCTTAAAACCCTTCGTGACCCGCCCCCTCTGTTCCTTATAACAAGAATGACTATGCGGAATGTCTCACCAAACTGTATCTCTCTATAACTCTGCAGGAGTTTACTAACTTGATCTAAGAAATCATCAGCGTTCAAATCCTGAGGGTTTAACTTTCCCGAATACAAAGAATTATGAAAACCTGTAGAATGTAAATGAATCTGTATATAATCATGGGGGACACGTTATGGCTTATTTCATTTAGAACATGCTGTATGCCTTGTCTCACAACATTTTGCGCATCTATGAAAGAATCTATTCTATCTAAATTAATAAAACGAAATTCCTCTGAATAAAGCACGCCATTAAATTTTTCTAAATCACGGTTCCACCTTCTCACAAATTGCACAAAATTAACCGGTTCATTTTCTACAGCTGCATTTTCAGAGGTCTCTGGTATACAATTATTTACCAACCCCCCTGAAACATTGTCATCGGTACAATTATCTAAGAACATGCTTTCACATTCTTTCTCTACTTCCTCCCTGTGCACAGGTCTGTTGCTGTCTCTCTCATCTTTTCTTTCGGAAATAGGCTTTTTTTGCAGTCTTTTCACGGTCTAAAATTAAAAATAATAATAATTAACACGGGTGGGCTCATACTTTTTTTTTGCAATATTTTAAGAAGAATTTTTCTTAAAACTATAACAGTATAGATTCTTACTTTTTTGTTTATCTCTCGGTTTTTTGTACGGTCTTTCGTCAGATTTCTTTGGCATATGCTGCTCATGGTCTGTTATGTAAAAAAACAAAAAAAATGGTAATACCTTTTCTTTTACACAGTTGTGAACTAATTGTTGTTTTACCCGTACAGATATATAAAAAAATACTTCTTACCTTCAACTGCATCTTCAGACTCCTTTCTCTTTCTTTTGGAAATAGTTTTGTTTGCACCATTTTCACATTCTAAAAATTACAAAATAAAATAAAAAAACACAGGGTCACACACACACACACTTTTGATGTCTTTGTAAATAGATCTCTGCTTCGTTGACTGTTATGAAGGAAAAAAAGAGAGACATTTGGGAGGGTCATAGACATTAAGGAAAACCTATTTCTCACCATTATTTGCATTGCTGTCAGAAATGCCTTGTTGATCAATTTTTTTTCTGTCTAAGGCATTACTGCAGCCAGGCTGTTCTTCTTCTTCTATGTTCAAATGTGTGTCTGATTTTGCAATATTTTCCTGTTCTAATGATAAAACAGACAAACACTGTTTTTACTACTGTTTTTTAAAAATCATATCTAAAAATATACATTAAAACTATTAACTCACCTTTCAATTTCCTTTGTTTTCTGCGTTTAGTAAGTGACATTTTATTAATAAACACAGGCTTCTGCCTTTCTTTGTTTGAAGAATCCATTTCTGTTTCAAACTCCAGACTGCTGAATCTTTTCTGGTCACCGGCTATACCCTTTTATCACCAGCATTAGGTGGGGCGTAACCACCAACAAACCTCAAAACCTTTGTATTGAAACAAAAAAAAAAAAAAAAAGCTACCTGGCCTCTCTGTCATGTGATGGACATCTTATAGAATAAGATTGTTCTCTTGCTTGGGTTATCATTTACAGGGCTTTTTGAATGTATTATCAATATCTCTTTAGATCTGAAGCCCATTCACAAAACTATAGTATGTTGAACCTTTTTTTTGTGATTTAATGTTTTGCTGACCATTGTTTTTCCCTGATTAGATTATGTGTCCCAGACAGCTATCCGCACCTACCTCATTACAATATACATCCCCCCTTTTGTTCATGAAAGGTAGTGTGTTACCAACGCCCTCTTAGGTCTTGGGGCACTTTACAAAAAAAATTGGTCTCTCTTGAATGTCTTGTCATTCTGGTCTTTTTTTTTCCCTTCCAAATATTGTCTCATTCTGATTAGATTAACCATTTACAGATCTTGGATCCAGACAATTTCCCCCCCACACATAGCTCATAGCAATATACATTCCTTAGTTAATGAAATAGTTGCTGTATCAAACATTTTACAGCCTGTGCATTGATATCAAAGAGACTTAATAAAACCATAAGATATCCCCCCTAAAAACTTCCATATCACCTTAAAGCACAATTGACACATTTTGTTAATTCTGATATATTTATTAGTTGTTTTTATTAACTAATTTATACACATGGCAAAATTTGTTAAAATATTACAAAGTATTTCATTGTCAATACATACTTCTGAAATACAGACAAGAAAAAACAAAGACTGCTTTATTATACATTTTTAAAAAAGGACTGGTGTTTTCTACCATAGATGATGGCATTTATATATTTTATCATTAAAATCTCATCTGTAGGTTTAAGCAAACTGTTTAGTTTTTGAACAGGATTTTCAGCAGTTTTCACACTGTGTAT
This sequence comes from Rhinatrema bivittatum, assembly GCF_901001135.1. Taxonomy (NCBI): domain Eukaryota; kingdom Metazoa; phylum Chordata; class Amphibia; order Gymnophiona; family Rhinatrematidae; genus Rhinatrema; species Rhinatrema bivittatum. The sequence continues at coordinate 57,798,284 of NC_042616.1, read as the reverse complement.
AAGATATATGATCAGATTCATATCGTCATTGTTTAGGCTTAATACACCTCGTTTATATGCAGCTAGTACCACAAGATTCAAAACACGTTCTAGGCACAACCTGTTACAAGCGGTCCTTAATTGTTCCTGTGTGTCAGAGGCAGTCCAATAAACGCAACTATGATCATCCTGACTCGGATCGTCGAGAACACAGCCTTCGCAATTTTCATACCGTATGCCAGACAGACATTTTTTAAGAATACTATAGACAGCCACCCTTACGATCGATCTAAATGTTGTTTTTCGAAAAACTCCATGCACAGGTGGTGGTTTTGGGAATCCTATATAGCTCCACCAGCTGAAATCGTGCACATCTTCAGGATTGTTGTTTTTTTTTTGATCACATGTATCTGGTTCTTTTATATTTGGACAGAAGCAGCAAATACAGTTCATTTTGATACCTGGTGTGTCTCCATATTCTTCTGTTTGTAAAGATCCTTCATTTTCCTATAAAACATAATGTAAAACATTAAATTAAAACCTCTTCTAAACAAACTCTCTATTATAGATAGCTCCCAAACACGCCACCCCTAAAATGCATCATTAGAAGGAAAGAGATTTTTTTCTTACCTTACACTCAAGCTTTTCCAACAAATAATCTGCTTCGGCATCCAGAGCAGCTTTGTGCAGCTCTAAATCTTCAGAATCTAAAGCATTTTCATTGATCAAGTTTGGATCCTGCGAATCAAAAAGCTTTTGCCCCAACGGAAGTTCATCAAAATCTGGGTCAGTGCTTCCTCCTTCTTCTTCTGCCCTCCGCTTTCGCTTGTGGCTCCTCTTTAGTTTTGGCTGTTGAACGATTTTCATTTCAAGACGCTTAGGTGTTTCATATACGGCCATTTTCAGGAACAATTACAACAACTCTGCTTGAAGATTGTTCTCACGTGATCACTATCACATGATTATTTCTATATCCGGTCTTGCAAGTTTGGGCGTGTCTAACAGAGAGGGGAGGAGGGAAGGGTTGTGGGGGAGAATACAGAAGTCTGTTTTTTTTAAAACAAAACTCCACATCTGACACTATGGTTTTATTTCTTTTAAATCGTACCCTAGCAGGTTTGTGTAAAGAATAAGCATCTTGTTCTGTAAGCCAATCAATCACTTGTTTCTTGGTCACAGACGGCATACATGCTTTAGCTGCCTGCAAAAGAGGTGTTATACCGCCAAAACTGCCGGTATTTCCTGGCTCATTATAAATTTTCTTTAAGATCCGCTGGTGCATTCTTGTTTTTTTATATGGCTGTAAAATACAGAAGTCTGTTTTTTTTTAAAACAAAACTAAAGCCTTGTGTTTCACCATTGCAAACCTACACCCCCCACTGCTTTCAATTATCCTCTGCTCAGATTTAGGTCTGGGGGAAGGCCGGCTTGAGGCAGAGGGGGCGGAGGGAAGGGGTGTAATTGGATTCTCCGTCTCTGTGTACAGAATGAGTCACAGTTTCCTGCCTGCTCTCTGGTAATTTTTTTTATTGGGGCATGCCTATCTACAGCAAGGGCTTGGAGGGGTGGGCTTGGGCTTCTGGTGACATCACTGGGGGGTTTGGCTTGGGGGTTTGAGTGACAGCGTACCCTTTATACTACCCGGTCCCTAGTCTTTTGGAAAAAAAAAAAAACCTGTCTTTTGCAAAGTTTGATCCTGCAGTTCATGCAATTCACCACCGGTAGCTTCAATCACTTGTTTTAAAAAAAAAACCAAATCCTTGTCAACAGAACGAGCCACTGTTTTTCTGCCTCCTATCAGCTTGTATTTTGTTTGGTTTTTTAAAAACAGAGTGGCTAGAAAAAAAGCATATTTCCTGCAGTTTTCCTGCCTCCTAAAAGCATACTACCGGCTCCGACATCATTAAAAAGGCATCAGGAGGTTCTAGGAGCGCATATTTCGGGACTTTTGTATTGTACTTCCGGTGAAATCATCAAAAACAGCCAGAGTCCATTAATACTGACATCATTAAAAAAGCGACAGGACCCTTTCTGATGACGTTTTAGGGGGTGTGTTTTTGGGGGGCGGTGTGGGGTGGACTTCCGGTGATGTCATACCCGCTACGTCACAGGGGGGTGTGGCTTGGGGTTGGGTGTGGGCGGGGTCATCCGTGACATCGTGGGGGGCGGTTTGGGGTGGGAGGGGCTCCCCATTCACTTCTATTGGGAGGGGAGGAGCATCGATGGGGTCTGGGCGGGGTCTGGGGCGGGGGCCAGGGGCGGAAGGGGTGGGGCCGGGGCAGAAGGGGTGGGGCCTGGGGCGGAAGGGGTGGGGCCTGGGGCGTGGTCGAGGGCGGGATGAGGCGGGAGGGGCGTGGCTACACCTCCATTCACTTCTATGGGGAGTGGGCGGGGCTTAGACCGGAAGTGAATGCTGATTGGCTGCGGAAGGGGTGGGGCCTGTGGCGGAAGGGGTGTGGTTGGGGGTGTGGTCGAGGGCGGGAGGAGGTGGGAGGGGGCGTGGCTACGCCCCCATTCACTTCTATGGGGAGTGGGCGGGGCGTGGGCGGGGCTTAGACCGGAAGTGAACGCTGATTGGCTGCTGTCATCCTTATCTCACCTGTCAATCAGTTTGATTGATCGTGTACCCATTATACTACTGTCAAAACAAAACCCACAGGCCGAGGGTTCTCCTGTTGGGAGAATAATGCTTAGGGGACCTGGTCTCTATGGAGCAGAAAGATCTCATGTCTCAAGGGAAGGAGAGATTCCCTGTATCAGTCACAACTAGGCTGCGTAGGGAGAGGCTGATCTAGGCCTGGTTCCCCTCTCACTGTGCGCATGGATTTGTACTTCCAAGTACTTAAGGAGCAGGAACTGGTGGCAAGCATTAAAAGACCAGGGATAGATCTAGGATACTACAGAGAGATAAAGAAAAGAGAACCTCCTACTGGTATTTAACAGGTAGAGATAATTAGGAAGAAAAGTATCTTGTGCCACAATGGTCTGGGAGAAGAAACAGACAAAGAAAATATGCTCGGCTTGTTTGAACTTCCATTTAAAATTATTATAAATGCAAATTTAAGAGAGAGAGAGTTTCAGATATTGCATATAATGTATCTAACTGGAATGAAAGGCTTTAAGATGGAGTGGAGGAGTAGCCTAGTGGGCTAAGAACCAGGAGACCAGGGTTTGAGTCCCACTGTCACTGCTTGTGACCTTGGGCAAGTCACTTTACCCTCCTTTGCCTCAGTTACAAACTTACAGGCCAATACAGTAAAGCGCAGCCGCGGTTACCCTTATTCTAACCCGCTTTCTACCCACAATTTGGCCGCGTAAGTCTAACCCGCGATTCACTATCCGTTTTTACCAATCCTTACCGCTTCTTTAAATCGATGCGTATCCCTTTCCGCCCGCGGCATGAATATGATATGTAAACGATCGGATTAGCTATTCCCTCCCATACAGTAACGTGCGGCCCGATTATCGCCTTTTTAACCAACTGTTTTGCCGCGTCTTTAACCCGCTAATTTACCGCCTACCCTGACCCTGGCGTTAGAGGGATGTGACAGCAATAGGCAGGCTCCGGTCAAATAAGTGGGTGGGTTGGAGCAAGCGAGTAACATGGTGTGGCCTGGTTCTCCTACGCTCGGGCATCGGGGATTGCCAGTCCTCTCTCCCCCCTCCCCCCCTCCCGAAGCAAGGCGCAGGGCGAAAATCGACTCGACATGTTATTAAAGCAAATAGAAATTGTAACAAAAGTAAACTTACTGCATGCTTCCAGCAGCCCCAGTCCTCTCTCCCCTCCTCCCGAGGCGCCCACCGCGGCTCCCCTGCCTCCCGGGGGCAGCCGGCGGCGAAAGCGGCTTCCAGCAGCCCCGCCGGCGAAGGTGCATGAGCGCACGCCGTGACCTTGGACGTCCATCCGGGCGCTCAGGTCACGGCGTGCGTTCCTGCACCTTCGCCGGCGGGGCTGCTGGAAGCCGCTTTCGCCGCCGGCTGCCCCCGGGAGGCAGGGGAGCCGCGGTGGGCGCCTCTGGAGGAGGGGAGAGAGGACTGGGGCTGCTGGAAGCATGCAGGAAGTTTACTTTTGTTACAATTTCTATTTGCTTTAATAACATGTCGAGTCGATTTTCGCCCTGCGCCTTGCTTCGGGAGGGGGGGAGAGAGGACTGGCAATCCCCGATGCCCGAGTGTAGGAGAACCATCCACTTCCTGGTACCTGTCATTTCAAACGTCATTTGAAATGACATTTGAAATGACAGGTACCAGCGCACCCAGGATACTGTGTAGGCGCTGTATAGCGCTCTATACAGTAAAATGGATTGCGCTTCATGCACGCTTCATGGACGCACTTTGCACGTGGCTTGCATTTGCATGCCATTTAAATTCTGTATCGAGCGGTATGTGATCCGAACTGTGCGCGCGGCAATCGAGCGGGCGCCCGGCACTGCCGCACTTTTTCTTACGCGCCCTTACTGTATCGGCCTGTTAGATTGTAAGCCCTCTGGGGATAGAGAAATACCTACAGTACCTGAATATAATCCACTTTTGAAGCACTGCAAAAAGTGGAATATAAATCTAAAATAAATAAATTAAGATGCACTTATGGGAGGATGATTTATATAAAGTGCAAAGTTAAATTGGCACATTAAGGCATGTTTACTGAATATAATAAACTGAGGGAAGATTTTTCTTTGTATCAACACTTGTAGCAAAAAGTTGTATAGAGGAAAAAAAACCCCAGAATATTAAACTTGGGAGTCTTAATGAAGCAATATGCAAACCATGAAAGTCTTGTTAGGACATAAAATAAAAGGTAAACAATATACAGAACCATGGAAAACATTTTCTAAATTCAAAATATAGCCAAGTTGTATTGTAGGAAGTCAAAAGATAATGTAAGGCTGTGATGAGAAAAAGGATGAATGAGGAATGGACAAGTGCGAATGTGGTTGAACGTGGAACGGAATGAGAAATTGGGACAGTTAAAGGTAAAAACCAAGCCTGAACCAGTACTTGCTGTGTATTACAAACTGTTCCCAATCAGGTAGATTTTAAAAGCGTTGCTCGCACAAAAATGGCCCCTTACATGCGTATGTGGGTCGCGTGCGGGCAACGTGAATTTCAAGAGGCCAGGAGGTACACGCATAAATCCTACGCGCGCTTCAAGAATAAGGAGGCAGAACAGGAGAGGGCATGGGCGTTACCTCCATAACTTTACTCCTGGTCCTGATGAGGCACAAGTCTGGAGATTTTGAGCCGGGGGAGGAGAGAGAGACAATCTGACACTCTATATATCTTCCACTGTAAGCGGAGCACTTTCAACTCAGGCTGGGTTTTGGGGGAGCAGGACCGGTGCTAGCCTTTTTGCTGCCCTGTACGAACAATTAATGTGTTGCCTCCCCCAATTCATTCATTCATTCTGTCCCGGGTCCATCAAAAAAAACACCCAGCTCCCTTCAGTCATACAAACTTTAAAAACTAACAACCCCCCCCACACTGAACCCATGGCTGGTGCAAAGTATTAGGCGCCCTAGGCGAACCTTATAGCCTTGCACAACACCCCCCCCCCCTTACCTCATTCCACACACACAGTTAAGAGTTATGCATTTATATTTTACATGAAAAATATCAAAGTACAGTATTCTGAGGTAAAAATATCACTTACCTTATATTTACATGCACTGCTGTGATGCCAACCAGAAATCCCTGCTAAAAAAAGACACTTGGAACCCATATGCTATTAGGCCTATTGTGATGTGTGTTGGGTGTGGGCTTGACCCTCCGAAAGCCCTAAAACACTAATACACTTCCTATTAGGAGAGTACTTCACCTCAGTCACACTCGCAGAACATAAACAGACCCTCACCAAATACAGAATACAGCAACCACAAAGTAGAAATACAAACGTGCACTCTATGCAGTGCAACAATGAAAAACAGAACCATCACCATTCCTCAAACATCAAACAATAAAATCAAGAAATAAATTAAATACATAATCATAATACTAAAAACATACTAATAATATTTCAAAAAAAGCTGATGAATAAAAGATCAAATAATTAAAAACTCATATACAATTTTTTTTTAATGTCCCAAACACCAATAAAATATTTCAAAACAGTACACATATCAAATAACACCTGAAAAATAAAACTAAGAAGGATTTTAAAAATTCACACTCTCTGTACCTGGGAACATTTGATTTCTAGTCACCCTGAGATTGTCGTGAATTAGTGGGAGTGGGATGCACAAACTTTCTCAACTTTTTCTTATATATAAACATACACACACACATACACCATAAGCTCATATATACATACTGTTGCGCGTCCCGTCCGCACTCGGCCCATGTCCGGGCCTGCTCGCCTCACTGACTCCTCCAAGGGTCCCGGGTCATCCTCCTCTGCAAGAGCCGCGAGCACAGCTAGGCCTTGGCGTCCCGCGGCGGCGGTCGCCGGGCCTTTCACCTCCAGCCAGGCCTCATGGCGGGGCTCGGCGTCCTCCGTGGCGTCAGCCCCGCCCCTAGGCACGCACGAGTGGACTGCCCGGCCGCTTAAAGGGCCAGGGGCAGATCCCAGCTCCGCGGCATGCCCTGATTGAGCATAGTATAAGAGGAAGTCCCTGCCTTCACTTCCTTGCCTTGGCAATCAGGTCGATCATGCTGTGATATCAAGTTTGCCTCTGTGTTTCCAGTCTTTGTTCCAGTTTTGTTCCAGTCCTGTTCCAGCATCCTTCTGTTCCAGCGTCCTTCTGTTCCTGCGTCCTCCTGTTCCGGCGTCTCCCCAGGTAGTTCCTCCCGGACTGTCTTCTCGGTAATACTTCTGCCTGTTCTTATGTTGATCGTCACCTAGATTTGACCTTTGCCTGTTTCCTCGACCTCGTCTGCACGCTGCCTGGAACCGACCTCTGCCTGAACTTTGACCATGTCTGCACGCTGCCTGGAATCGACCTCTGCCTGACTATCGACCACGTCTGACTGCTGCCTGGAACATGATCTCTGCTTGCCTGACTACCCACAGACTGACCACTAGAACCTGACCTTGGCTTTGGCTGACTACCCACGGACTGACCACTGGTATTGACCCCTGCTTTGGCTGACTACGCTATCCTGACTTTGGCTCTGATTCTTGCCATACACTCCGAGAGTCTCTTTTGGCCTTCTCTGGCACCCTGGACTCATAGCCTGAACATCGACCGTGCACCCTTGATCGTGGTGGGCACACCCCTGAACTTTCTCTCAAGGAGATCCTGCGAGGCCCACCTAAGACCAGGCGGCCCAGATAACCAAGGGCTCCACCCAAGAGAACCCCGGGTTGCTAGTGGCAAAGCTCCAGCTAGCCTCTGTCTCCTCCTGTGCTCCGTCTCCTGGTGGCAGGCGCTCACTGGGTCCGACCAGAAAGCCTACCAATTCTGCACTAGGCCAAGGGTCCACCTCCCAGCGCAACAGGTTGCCAAGCCATGGACTCGGCGGAATCTCTCGCCTCACGGACCTTTCGGGGTCTGGCCACAACTGTACAAGAATCACGTCGAGCCATAGAGACTCTAACTTCTTCAGTAGAAGAACTCCGCTCTCAAATGCAGGATGCAGTAATGGTGAATCCTGTGGGCCTGAGTTCTACCCTGCTACCGAGAGCATCACTGGCACTGCCAGCTCCTCCTCGTTTCAGTGGAGATCCACGCCCGATTTGACTGGCAATCCTTCCAGCTGGTGCAATGGGGCACACAATGCCAGAAACATTGTTTAAAGCAAGTTTCACCAGCAGTGATCATCTTGAAGACCACTACTCTTGCCGGCCTTCCGGCCCAATACTCTGACTTCGAGGATGTATTTTCAAAACAAAAGGCAGACACACTACCTCCACTCCAAAAGTATAACTGTCCTATCGAACTCCTACCTGGCACTACACCTCCCAAGGGTAGGACATATCCACTTTCACTTCCGGAGACCCAGGCGATGTCCAAATACATCAAAGAGAATCTTGAGAAAGGGTTCATCAGACTTTCTGACTCTCCCGCAGGAGCAGGCTTCTTCTTTGTTAAAAAGAAGGATGGAGGACTAAGTCCCTGTATCGATTAACGGGGGCTGAACGTCATCACCCACAAGGATCGCTACCCATTATCCCTTATCAGCGAGTTGTTTGACCGTCTGCAAGGGGCCCAGATCTTCACGAAACTCAATCTACGAGGAGCATACAACTTCGTACGCATCCAGCCTGAGGACATATGGAAGACCGCTTTCAACACCAGGGATGGCCACTACGAGTATATAGTGATGCCTTTCGGGTTTCCACAATGCCCCTGCGGTGTTCCAACGCCTAATGAATGAAATCCTCCGCGATCTGCTTTATTCATTCATAGTCGTATACCTCAATGACATCTTGATATTCTCTAAAGACTTAAAGTCTCATTGCTCCCATGTCAGAACTGTTCTTCAACGCTTCAGAGAGAATCACCTGTATGTGAAACTAGAGAACTGCATCTTTGAGCAGAATCGTCTTCCCTTCCTGGGATATATTATTTCCAATCAAGAATTTACAATGGATCTTGAAAAGCTTCAAGGGATTTGTGACTGTCCCCAGCCAGTAGGCCTCCGTGCCTTACAAAGATTCCTTACAAATTACTACAGGAGCTTTATCGCCAATTATTCGACATTAGCCGCTCCACTCACTGCGATGACCAAGAAAGGAACCAACCTCCGAGTTTGGAGTCCTAAGGCTCAAGCCGCATTCCATGACCTAAAAGAAGCCTTCTGTTCTGGTCCCTGTCTACGACCGACCAGGGAGCCTACCAATTGTGCACTAGGCCTCTCAGACAAACCCACCAGCATCTCCAGCTCTTCTTTGGTTGGGATCTACCAGCAGTGTCAGGCCATCATCTTCATTTCAGCTGCTGGCAGGTTGAAATCCACCTGCAGTACCCATTCTCTCTCTCTAAGAACATAAGAACATAAGAAATTGCCATGCTGGGTCAGACCAAGGGTCCATCAAGCCCAGCATCCAGTTTCCAACAGAGGCCAAACCAGGCCACAAGAACCTGGCAATTACCCAAACACTAAGAAGATCCCATGCTACTGATGGCTATTCCCTAAGTAAACTTGATTAATAGCAGTTAATGGACTTCTCCTCCAAGAACTTATCCAAACCTTTTTTGAACCCAGCTACACTAACTGCACTAACCACATCCTCCGGCAACTAATTCCAGAGCTTTATGGTGCGTTGAGTGAAAAAGAATTTTCTCCGATTAGTCTTAAATGTGCTACTTGCTAACTTCATGGAATGCCCCCTAGTCTTTCTATTATTCAAAAGTGTAAATAACCGATTCACATCTACTCGTTCAAGTCCTCTCTCATACACACACACACACACACCCAGGCAGGCTCCCATTCTCTCTCTATCTCACTCACTCACACACACACACACACACACACACACTCCCTGCCCATCCCAGGAAGGCTCCCATGCATGCATGTGCGCGCACACACACACACACACACACACACACACACACACACACACACACACATATATACAGCCCCACCCATCCAAGGAAAGCTCCCAGTCACACACCCATCCCAATCAGCCTCCCATTCACGCACACATACACATACAGACGAGGCAGTCAGGGTCCATGTGTCATTGCTGCTGCCAGCCTGCATCACCTCATTTGAGGAGAGCAGCCGGTCTGCAGCTCCTCTTCATGTGCTGGCCCCGGAGTATTCAACACTTGTGGTGCTAGCACTTCCTGTATTCTCATCTCATGTATGGCGAGATCAGAATACAGGAAGTGCTAGCACCATGAGTGTTAAATACTGCGGGGCCAACACATGAGGAGGAGTTGCCAGACGGGCTTCTTCTTCTGCTGTGGCCTCCTGCTTCTTCCGCCGCTGGTGGACCTGATCCCATCGACGGAACCACAGGCCTCCACTTCTTCTGCCATCAGTGGGATTGGGTCTACTGGCGGCACCATGGGCTTCCTGCTTCTTCCACCACGGGTAGGATCAGATTTACCGGTGGCACCATGGGCCTCCTGCTTCTTCCGCCGCGGGTAGGATCAGATTTACCGGTGGCACCAAGGGCCTCCTGCTTCTTCTGCTGCGGGTAGGATCAGATTTACTGATGGCACCCTGGGCCTCCTGCTTCTTCCGCCACTGGTGGGATCAGGTCCACCAGTGGTAACACGGGCCTCTCCCTGCTCTTGACACTGCCCCAATGAGTATGCTGCCCTGTGCAATTGCACGGTTTGCACACCCAGTGGCGCTGGGCCTGTGGGAGGGGGGGGGGGGCATTGTTACATAGTCTGCCTAGGGCGCAAGGGTTTATAGACCCTTGTAACACCACCCCTCCCAAAAACCCACCCTGAGTTGAAAGTGACCCTTTTACAGTGGGAGATATATAGAGTGTCAGATTCTCTCTGTCTCTCGCTCTCTCCTTTCCTCCCTCTCTCCCCCCTTCCATGGCCACTTGTGCGAGCATGTAACATATGCATGTAAAGGCTGCACACATATGCGCCGCTGGCATATTTTAAATGAAATGCGTGTGCTTGTACGCACGATATAAAATTAAACTTATCTGTGGGCGCACGTCCGCTCCTTTTAAAATTTACCTGATTGTGTATTGTAGTTGTAGCTATTCTGACTCAGATCAGATGAATAAAAATATTAAGGAAAAAAAAAAAAGAAACAGGAATTAGAAGTCTCTGCATATGAGAGGGGGCATGTGTATGGGTGGGGAAGGGGGACCAGGACTGGCTCAGCCTCTCCCTACACACATGGAGCTGTATGGTACTCCTTGTCACAGCAAAACAGAGATGTCTTCAGTAAGTGAAAGGGAGACCTGAGAGCACGAGACACCCATCATGTTCTGTGTTTCTTTGTCTTATTGGAGTATTCTAAACTCTTAAAGTGTGAGGCTATGGAGCAGAGCTCTGCAAGCCTGTCTTCTTATGGAAGCAAGTGCAACTAGTACTCTTATCATGATAAGAGCACATATGAGGGATCCATTAATGTACTTATAAATTCAAAGAGGTGAGAAGCTAAACGAGTACCCCTTTCTTTGGTGTTTTAAGTATTTAAAGACCAGAAATATTTTCCCTTCTTGGATTATGATGTCTACATTGGCTCAGGATGTGGGCCTATGGCTTCAAGTACCTTAGAAAGTAAACAGAATGGCCTTTTGTTTTTATTTCCAGTCATTGACCAATGACAAAACTAACTTCAAAGCTGTGGTGGATGCCATGCAAGTGATCGGCTTTAGCCAGGAGGAGATTGGCTCCATTCACCGGATCCTGGCAGTCATTCTGCACTTGGTAAGTAATCAGTACTCAACCAGGCTCAGTGTGGCTGCTGGTGGCCCTCATATGTGTGTAGGTTGCCCTGTGACCAGAAGCCACATCAAATAACCCTGTTCTCATTGGCCTGGATCTTTTGAGTTGCCCATCTTCCGATGTTTGATCCTTTATCAGGGAAAAGGGAGTAACAAGTCAGTCTTAAATTGGTGAAAGTTTTCTGACTGGACTCTTGTATAGCGGGGCTGTTTAACTCATTTAAAGAGCCATAACAGGCGATACAGTAGTTGTGTCCTGCACATATACCGTCCATGCTTTAAACATGCATGATGGAGGGTTCCCATGCTTTTAAACATGTGTGTAGAGGGAATCCCAGCCATCACCTGATGACAGCATCTGCCCATGCATCTGGGCTGGGCAAAAGAGGGTTGAAAATGATTGGAAAGTTGCAAGTGGAAACTCATGGCGTCATAGCTCAGCAAATACCAGCGCCAAATGAATTGGAAGTCCAAAGGTGTGGAAGGGAACTACCGGACCAATAATCCTCCAGCCTCATATGTGGTGTATATGCATGCATTTCAGTAGGGATCAGCAATGAATACAATTAGCAGAGAATTTCTTTACACTGATCAATGACCATAGTAACATAGAAACATTACAGCAGATAAAGACCATATGGCTCATCCAGTCTGCCCATCTTCCCAATTAATTTAGCTTTATAATACCTATCACTCTCTTAGAGATCCCCTTTATTTATCCCATGCTTTCTTGAATTCAGATACTGTCTTTGTCTCTACCACCTCCACTGTGAGGCCGTTCCATGCAGCCACCACCCTCTCTGTAGAGAAATGTTTCCTAGGATTACATCTGAGTCTACCCCTTTGCATCATAATCCCATAACCCCTCATTCTAGACCTCATTTCCTTTAAAAAAAAAAAAGGCTCATCTCCTATACATGGAAAACTTTGAGATATCATATCCCCCTTATTTCATATTTCCTCTAGGGTGTACATGTTTAGATCTTTAAGTTCTACCACCATATGCTTTAGAATGAAGACCACTGACCATTTTAGTAGCCACCCTCCGGACCAACTCCATCCTGTTTATATCCTTCTGAAGGTGCGGTCTCCAGAATTGTACACAGTATTCCAAGTGAGGTCTCACCAGGGACCTATTCAGGGGCAATATCGCCTCCCTTTTTCTGCTGACCATTGCTCTCCCTATGCAGCCAAGTGTCTTTCTGGCTTTTACTGTCACTTGGCTGCCTTAAGATCATCAGGTACAATCACCCCCCAGATCCCTCATGTTCCATAGTCCCCTCTAAGCTGAGCACGTGAGCGATTGCTCATACATGTCAGAGCATCTCTCACAGGTTTTACATGGTCACTCACATAAATTTTTAACTCGTGATATGTACACAAATACAATGCTAATACTGGTGCTCAAGCATTGTTGGTTTAAAAAAATTGTTGCACACATGAAAAAATGTGCACAAACCTAGTTGCTCCTTGGAGGGAGCATTGGTGCCAGTAGCTGTTAATTTGTGGAAGGGCTCAAATGCAAGGATTCCACACACGTGTAGACCCAGACATAGACATCTATACAAACACACGTATGTACACAGGCACATAGAGATACACACATAGATCTGTCTATACACTTGTACCTGCCCACCGACATGAATGCAAAATCACAGAGGCAGACAAACACACACATTGAGGGAGACACAGTTACATACGGGCTGATACAGTAAGGTCTGCGGGAGAGCGCTCTCCCGGCACGCGCACAGGCCACTCTCCTGTGCGCGCGATTCAGTATGCAAATTAGGCCCGGCGATAAAAACAGGTAAAAGGAGGCGCTAGGGACCCTAGCGCATCCCTAGCGCCTCCTTTTGGACCGGCGCAGCGGCTGTCAGCGGGTTTGACAGCTGACGCTCAATTTTGCCAGCGTCGGTTCTCAAGCCCGCTGACAGCCACGGGTTCAGAAACCGGACGCCGGCAAAATTGAGCGTCCGGTTTTCTACCCGCGAGCTGCGGGCCGACTTCAAATTATTATAATTTTTTTTTTACTTTTGGTAACTTTCGGGACCTCCGACTTAATATCGTCATGATATTAAGTCGGAGGGTGCACAGAAAAGCAGTTTTTACTGCTTTTCTGTGCACTTTCCCGCTGCCCAAAGAAATTAGCGCCTACCTTTGGGTAGGCGCTAATTTCTGAAAGTAAAATGTGCGGCTTGGCTGCACATTTTCTTTTCTGAATCGCGCGGGAATACCTAATAGCACCCGCAACATGCATTTGCATGTTGCGGGCGCTATTAGGTTCGGGGGATTGGACTCGCGTTTTCGGCCCCTTACTGAATAAGGGGTAACGCTAGCGCGTCAAAAACCTGCATCCAATCGAGGGTTAACAGTGCACTCCGTCGGAGCGAACTGTACTATATCGGCCTGAAAAACAGACACACACAAAGATACACACATCACCTCCAAAGCAGCTTGATTCCAGCTAAGGCTTGCTGTTCCTCTTTACCTCGGGGGGTTTTTGTTTTTTTTTTACAATTTAATTTTTATTGAACCTCGAGATGTAATACAAAACAAGAGCAATCCCCACTTTCATTTGACTCTGTCTACTACCTGCTTGCAGGGCAATGTGTGCTTTGTTAATGAGGGAGACACAGCAGAGGTGAAAAACCAGGCTTTGATCCACTACATTGCAGAGCTGACCTCCACTGGGCCGGACTGCCTGCTCCGCACCCTGCTGCATCGTACTGTGGCCACCGGTGGAGGGGATGTGATTGAGAAGGGTCACAATGTCAAGGACGCCAGCTATGCCAGGGATGCTTTTGCAAAGGTAACATCAGCCCGCAGGATCGCCTGTGGATTTTAATAGGGAAAGGGGGAATGATAGGGAACGGGAGGGGGGGAGAAATTACTTTTGAATCCTCATACAAATAGCACCACGCCAGAGAGGGGTGACACGGCTATACGGTCGCACCTCATCAGACAGTGCACCGTGCTTTTGTAAATCACATGCTTGCAAGATCTCTGTCCCCCGAGAGCTCATAGCCTCAGTACAATGTCAGGCAATCAGCTGAAGTGTCATGCAGATGGGACTTTTACCAGGCCTGCAGGTTTTGTAGCCATAAACATTAGCTTAAATTTATATAAAGAGAGGACCAGGCTAGGGGGTGCAGGGGACTACGGAGAAGAGAAACAAAAAGTAACTGGAGACCCTGAGTTGCTATAAGAGAGGAAGCTTACTTAAGGAGAGGAGTTAAGATTTCTGGAACTGTTCTTCTGTTTGATTTCTGCATCTGCCTGAGAACTGTCGCTGTCACTACGTTTGATCCTGAAGATTCTGCAGAAAACTGTCTATTTTTTGGGAGCACAAACTTGAGTCTGGAGAGTGGTTTGTTTGAGTGGGGTGTTCTCAGCCTGGTACTGGCCCTGCAAGTTATCCTGCCCCCAGCTCATGGCCCCAGAGATTTATTTCCCCACCTCAGGATAATAATTACCCTGCACCCCGAGGCTGGGAAGTAACCCTTGACATACAGGGAGTTACAGCTGTCACCTCTTTTTTTTCTTCACCACCTCCTCTGGGAGAGCATTCCAGGCATCCCCCACCTTTTCTTAAAAATTATATTTCATTTTATTGTTACACGATGCTGTAACCTTGCATATGCCTCATAAATATATGTTTGCAAGAAACCCAGCGATGGACCAAAATCTTGTGATGACACGGAGGTTCAGCATTTTAGTAAAAATGGACCTCCTTATGTGTTAGTGAAACAGAAGAATGAACAAAATGCTTGCTATCTCTCTCCTGTCAGTTCCTGACAGGCAGCATGTGTCGATGTGGCCACGAAGCAAGTTCTAAAACTCTCTTTTCCATCCTGGGCCTTGCTTGTTGGCATGGAGACCTGCCCACGGCTAGATTTTTCTGCCAGCAGGACCCTACCAGTAGCAGCCCACATCAGAAGAGGAGGAGGAGGAGGAGGCTTGGTGAGGTCCAACCTGTCAGCAGAAGGGGAAGCAATGCTGAGCTAAATTGAAAACGAGATGGAAAATTTTTTCAGTAAATAAAAAGATCTCTCAGTGCTCTGGTAATAATCACTGAAGCCTGCTTCCCACTCACCTGCCTGCTCACTGACTCAGATACGCACCGTGTCCTGTGCAGGGGAGACAGGAGAGGGCTTTCCCTGGTTTCCTAGGAAACAGGCCTAATTCAAAGGGAGCCTAACTAAGTACCTCAGGAAAATTGGTCCAAAAACAGATAGTGTGGGAACTAGAAAAAGCCAGGCAGCCCATTCATGCACCAAGCCCTTAGGTTTTGCCACCTGCCCCCCTTCTACCCCCCCATCCCCACCTCCATGCTCGGAACATGGAGCACCACAAGCCCTGACTATAACATTAAAATTCATTCACACACACACACACACACACACACTTCTGAAAATTCAAACATGCAGTTCCACACACAGACGCTCTCCAAAACTCAATCACACTTGTGCTAAAACAGTCACCAAAACGCGTCCATTCAGACTCACGCGTGCACATTCACTTATGAGTAGACAGAACGTAGTATCAGAGGAGCTTAAAGAGGCCACCTTGTCTGGTAGTCAACTGTGAGTTTAATGAAGGGTGAAAGAGGTCAAGGTAGAGGAGATAACTGAATGAAAGAGAAGCGAGAAAGGAACCAGATAAGCAGAGACTTATGGTATGAGGTGGTTGGAGAGAGGAAGGAGAGTGGCATCAAGGGAGTTATGGGAGGGGGGCAGTATTTGTGGCATAGAATTGAGGTTATAGGTGAGTGTTTTTGGTGACCCGCCTCTAAGCGGCCTGCATATTTTTGCAAAGCGACGCGTGAATCTCTCTCTCTCGCTCTCTTTTATTTTTTTAGTTCAGGCAAATGTCTGTTGTTTATGACAAAATCAAAATAAGTTGTGCTGTTGGTCCCCCTTCCGGCCAAATTGAATTCATGGCGAATCAAGCCCAGTGTGAATACTACCTCAAGCCTTTTTGCTTCCCGCTTTGCAGGCGATCTATGAGCGGCTTTTCTGCTGGATAGTGGGGCGCATTAACAACGTCATCGAGGTCAAGGACTATGACGCCCGAGTTCATGGGAAGAACACTGTGATCGGAGTGCTGGACATCTATGGCTTTGAGATCTTTGAAAACAACAGGTGTGTGACAGAGGTGCGGGGTGGGGGGTTGCGAAGACAGACCGCACACAGGAACAGGAAGACAACAGGAAAGGAAAGAAGGAGAACGCGAGCGAGGCAGGGGATAGAGAAAGCTGCTAGAGAATGCTAGGGAACAAGTGCACTTGGCAGAAGGACAGGCAGGGGATGAGTAATGCAAGGGAACAATTCTAAAGACAGGAGAGGAGGCAGAGATGAAATCATCCCCCATTACAGCTGATGAAGTGCATCAGGAGAGATTGACGCCGACGCAGGCAGGGAAGAGGGTTTCTGAGCCTCGGTACATCAGCTACAGGGATGGAGGGGTTTTAGTCACAACTAGGAGTAAGTACAAAGGTAAGTATCCATAGGAACGATAGCATGTTCTGCAGAGCCAGAGCTACAGGTATGTGCATGCAATTCCCCGTGCACACAGCCAGGGAGTTTTTCACTGCACGTCCTCTCCAGCGTTAATCCCTAGCATCTCACAGGCATTCTGGAACCTGTTACCGATTTTTTTTCTGTGATGTAGCTCAAGAAATCCTCTGAACAAATGACAGAGGCTAGGTGATGAATGTTTTCCACAAGGAATGGCCACTCTGTCTCAGCACATTCAGTGCGGGCATAGGGTGATTGTTTAAGTTGGTGGTGCACCAGAAAATGTACTGCTGTCATGTGTCCTCCTAAACTTCTTCAGCACCTCCGTCCCCTCTGTTCCCCCAATCCCAAACACAGCAGGCCCACCCTAATTCTTTCCCCTACCACAACAAGGCCATCCAGACCTTGATTCCCCTCCCTGCCAGCTGACCAAATAACACAATGGTCCGAACCCCCACTTCCTGATCTCCCTTATGTGATCTTAAAAACGCACAATCATGAATCTTTGGATAATGTTTATGTTAATCCAGTAAAAGCAATGACAGCCAATACAAAATCCAGTTTACTCCAGAAGTCATACAGGCACTAGAACAATGTATTACATATTCTGATCCCTAAACTGAAAATAAAATGCTTTTTCTACCTTTGTTCAGGATTGTTTTCTATTCATACTGGTCTCAGGCTCTTTTCTGCTTTCCTCTTGTCTGTTTTCTCCCAACTCTATTTCCAGGCTCTCCGTTCCATTTTACTTTTTATTCTCTTTCTTCCTGTTTTCATTATTTTTTTCCCTTAAATTTGTCAGTGACATCTGTCTTTCTTTTTCCTCTCATCTATCTTCATTTCTCGCTTCTTTGGTTGTATATTTCCCTTTCATCCTCACCTCTTCACTTTATATCTTTTCATCTCTGTCTCTCACTACCCCTTAATCTCTCTTTCTTGCTCCTCCTTCTCACCCTTAAAAGTTCTCCCTTACTGAACACTCTCTCTAGGTGTCATCTCTATTGCTCCCTCTCTTTCATCTCCCCGTCTCTAGGCATCTCCCTCCCCTTTGGTTTTTCCACCATCAGTCCCTCTCTGGCTTCCTCCCTCAATCTCATTCTCTTTGGCTTAACTGTTACTCCTCTTTGCTGCCGCCACTCGTGCCCCCTAATGGTCAGCACCCTAGGCCCAGGCCTAGCTCGCCAAGTGCTTCCACTGCGAGCTATGTGGGTCCACTCACGAGTGTTGCGCCCGTCGGTCGCAGACGGCTATGCCCTCTATTGCTCACCGTTTTCCTGCCTGACTTGGTTCCTTTTGGGAGGATGGCTGCCTCCACTTCTCCACGCCGACCCCTCTGGCATCCCCGGTCCGGTATGGGCGATTGCATTCACCATCTTTCTTCCGGAGTCACCTAGCCAGTCGGGTTTTCAGGATATCCACAATGAATATGCATGAGAGAAAATTTGCATGCACTGCCTCCATAACATGCACATTTTCTCTCATGCATATTCATTGTGGACATCTTGAAAACCCGACTGGCTGGGGGGGTCCCCAGGACAGGGTTGGGGACCACTGACCTAGGGCACGCGCGCATGAGCAGCCCCGTCCTTTACGTGCATCACGGTGGGAACCTCGGGGGCGTCCCCACCTCATGACGACACAAGCTCTGGTATTTAAACTCCGTTCACAATTCCTAATACGAGTTAACAAGGAATCCTCCATGCTGATCTCTCTTTGCTACCAGACACTTCCGCTCTGTGTACTCTCGCTCCAGGACGACTTAGGTACCCACTCCTCGGGGGCCTTGCCTCGCTCCTGTCTATCTCCTGGGGTTGCCTACCATCTACAAGGACGCCTAAGGTACCCGCTCTTCAGGGGACTTATTTTGTCCCGGACCTCCGCTCCTCTGGGGTTCTCTCCTACTACAACTGCCAGCATCAGAGTGAGTACTACCGCTCCAGTTCTGTCTCTGCATTGTCTCATCTCTCTCCGCATAGATCCTCAGCCTACTCCGCACCATGGTCCACTACTGGATCTACTCTCACTGGCCTTTCCATCCAGGCCTGGGTTCTCAGCCTACCCCGCTTCACGGACCACTACCGGACCCATCTCCCTCTCGGGACCTGGTGAGACTGTGGAGCTGCCTTTTCCACTTTGCAGCCTTCAGACGGAACATTGCTATCAGAGATCTCCTCTTCTGGCTGGGATCATTGCCCATTCCTCAGGTTACCATCTAAGTTGCAGTATATTAAAGACTAACTTTCTCTGTGTCCATCTCTGCTCGGAGCTAGCCGATCGCTGCAATTCCCCGCAGGGCTCCGCCCTGTGGGAGGTGCCATCTCTTGCAGCGACCAAGACCTCACACCTCAATGTCCAAAACACAACAGATTGCTAACTCCATGGACCTGGCTCAGCTCTCAGCCT
This sequence comes from Rhinatrema bivittatum, assembly GCF_901001135.1. Classification (NCBI taxonomy): domain Eukaryota; kingdom Metazoa; phylum Chordata; class Amphibia; order Gymnophiona; family Rhinatrematidae; genus Rhinatrema; species Rhinatrema bivittatum. The sequence goes on along the minus strand of NC_042616.1, from coordinate 57,779,078 downwards.
TGCAGGCCATTCCTGGCCTGGCCCAGCAGGTTGCAGAGCAACAGAAATCTCTGGAGACATTAGCCGCCGCTTTCAACCAGTTGAATGCCAAAATGAATACGCCGACGGTTCCAGAGAAAGATTCTTCTCCTCAAATAGTTGCAGTTCTCACCACTGTACTGCTTCCAGCTCCTACACGCTTTTCTGGTGATGCCCAGAGGTGCAGCGTTTTTATTAATCAGTGGTGTATGCACTTCTTGTTGCAACCAAACTACTTTCCCAATGCTGTTTCCAAGACTACCTATATCCTATCGCTACTCGATGGAAGAGCCCTGGCCTGGGCTTCACCTCTCTGGGAATGCAGCGACCCTGTTTTAAAATGATCCGACTGACTTCTTGAACCTGTTCAAAGCAGTATTTGATGATCCAGCACATCAGACCATCGCAGGGTCTACTCTTCTTCACCTTCAACAAGGAAGTAAGCCTTTACCAGACTATTTATTTATTTATTTATTTATTTATTTATTTAAGGGTTTTTGTATACCGGGATACGTTGGGAACATCATCTTGGTTCACAGATAACTAAACATAGCAACAGGCTTTACATACATTTACTATGTTATTGAATTCAAGGCACTAGCATCTAAGCTCCATTGGGACTTGGGATGTGTATGTGCTATATTTTTAGAGGGCCTCAACACCCTTATAAAAGACGAACTAGTGGCTTGTGACTTTCCAGACACCCTGGAATCTCTCATTGATTTAGCTGGGAGAATTGATCGCAGGATATGCGATTAGACTCAAGAAGCAAAGTGTCACAAGAAGCACGAGCCATGCACACGACTTCAGCCCAATCTTCTGCGCCCAGTGAAGAAGAAGAAGTACCAATGCAGTTAGGACACAGTCACCTGACCTCTAAAGAGAGACGTTTTTGCAGACTCTCAGGTCTCTGTATGTACTGCGGCCAATCCGGCCATGCTGTCCAGATCTGCCCTATCTGTCCGGGAAAAGGCCAGACCTAAGATCTGCTGGAGGACTTCTCCTAGGTCTAACTGCACCTTCTCCTCCATTATCTCTCCCCGTCTCTCTCATCTCTGGAGGCCTTGAATTTTCAACACTCGCACTCGTGGACTCAGGTGCGGGAGGAAATTTTATGCTAAAGAGAATTGCAGACCATCTGCAAATTCCCACTACACCAATAGCTACTCCCTTGCTGCTGTCTTCTATACATGGAGAACCACTTCCAGGGGAGGTCTTGCTTACCACCAACCCATATGCCTTCGCACAAGGGCCTTACACACTGAGAACATTTCCTTCCTGCTCCTTGAGAAGGCCATTCACCCCGTGGTACTCTGCCTACCATGGCTACAGGAACACACACCTCAGTTCAATTGGACCACCATGGAGCTTTCTGAGTGGGGCCCTGCCTGCCACAATCGTTTCACCACTGCCCTGTATGTCAACAACTCTCTCACTACCTGGTCTACTGCCACAATATGCGTCTTTTCAGGGCGTCTTCTCTAAGCAAGCAGCAGACATTTTACCTCCGTACAGGACCTTTGATTGTGTGATAAATCTCAAGCCTAACTCGGAGCCTCCCAAGGGAAGGGTATACCCCCTCTGAATAACAGAGACTGAGGCCATGTTGGCCTATATCCAAGAAAACCTGCAAAAAGGGTTCATTGGATCTTCTAAGTTCCTGGCTGGCGCGGGGTTCTTTTTTGTTGCTAAAAAGGACGGATCCCTTCGCCCTTGTATCGATTAAAGAGGTCTCAATGAAATCACCCTCAAGGATTGCTACCCTCTACCATTGATAACCGAGCTGTTCGACAGACTCCATGGGGCCAAGGTGTTTACTAAGCTGGACTTAAAAGGGGCCTACAACTTGGTCCGAATTCGTCACGTGGATGAATGGAAAACAGCTTTTAACACCTGTCACGGACACTTTGAATACTTAGTCATGCCCTTTGGATTGTGCAATGCACCAGCGGTGTTTCAGAATATGATGAATGATATTCTGCTAGATTTACTGTACCAGTGCGTGGTGGTATATTTAGATGACATCCTGATTTTCTCTCAGGACTTCCAGACACACCAAGCAGACATGATAAAGGAACTACAAAGGCTACATGACAATCGCCTTTATGCGAAGCTCGAAAAGTGCGCTTTTCATCAGGAGTCAGTGCCCTTTCTGGAGTACATCATTTCCAAGAATGGCTTCCAGATGGACCCTCAAAAGCTGAAAACCTGGCATTCAAGAGTGGCCTCTTGAATGCCAGGTTCTTATGGCCTAGACTGGCCACTGTTGGAAACAGGATGCTGGGCTTGATGGACCCTTGGTCTGACCCAGTATGGCATGTTCTTATGTTCTTATGTTCTAACCCACTGGCTTAAAAGCATTACGCTGTTTCCTCGGCTTCACAAACTACTACTGTACCTTCATCAAGCACTATTCCACCCTAACAGCACCACTCACGGCCATGACCAGAAAAGGGGCTTATCCATCCCAATGGTCTGCTGAGGCTGTAGCAGCTTTCCAAACTCTCAAAGAAGCCTTCCAAACCAAGCCCTGTCTTCGTCATCCCAATCCTCGGCATCCTTTCATCGTCAAGGTTGATGCCTCCGATGTCGGCGTGGGAGCAGTAATGAGCCAATACAGCGATGCCAATGTCCTCCATCCCTGCTCTTTCTTCTCATGACGATTCTCTCCAGCCGAAAAGAATTATGGAATCGGAGATAAAGAATTGTTAGGTATAAAATTGGCCTTTGAGGAGTGTCGTCCATGGCTGGAAGGTGCGCAGCACCAAATAACTGTGTATACCGATCATAAAAATTTGGAATATCTATGACATGCCCAACGCCTTAATCATCGGCAAGCGAGGTGATCATTGTTTTTCAACCGCTTTGACTTCCTACTAAAATACCGTCCTGCAGAAAAGAATGTTAAAGCAGATGCCCTTTCACACTCCTTCTCTCCGATGGACTTACCCAATGAACCTCGTCACATCATCAGTCCTGAGAAGGTGGTGTTTGCAGCCACTCACGCCGTCCCCACTGGGAAAACAATGGTGCCGCTGGGAATGAGAAAGAAATTACTAAAGTGGGCACATGACTCCTGTCTGGCCGGCCACCTCAGGCAAGGCCGTACATTAGCCATGCTCCAACATTTCTATTGGTAGCCTACTATGAAGACTGATGTCCAAGCCTACGTGGCCTCTTGTGCCACCTGCGTGAGACAAAAACCTCCTTCTGGACATCCCTGGGGTGGTGTTTGCGGCCACTCCTCCAACCTCCAACCTCTGCCTGTACCAGAGGAACCTTGGACGCACATCACGACCGACTTTGTGATGGACTTACCCCCTTCTGCCGGAAACAATACGATCTGGGTGACCGTTGATTGATTCTCGAAAATGGCACATTTTGTGGCCCTGCCAGGATTACCATCCGCTGCTGAACTGGCTAAATTATTCGTGAAGCACATCTTTCGCCTCCACGGATTGCCCAAACACATTTTGTCTGATAGGCGCGCCCAGTTTACCGCAAATTTCTGGAGAGCTCTGTGTTGGAAGTTCGAGATTGTATTGGACCTAACCTTGGCCTATCACCTGCAGTCCAATGGCCAAACAGAGCAAATGAACTGGACACTCAAACAATTCTTACACTCATATGTGAATACTAGATAAAGTGACTGGGCAGAATTACTCCCTTGGGCCGAATTCGCCCTAAACTCACATCCAGCTGCTGCTACGGGATCAACACCTTTTCAAGTGGTGTATGGTCGCCAACCATTACCTCCGTTACCTCTACCACTCTCCATGACATCTCCAGCAGCTCAAGTCACCGCAATGGAATTACAACAATTGTGGAAACAGACTAAGGATCTTCTCCTCAAGGCGGGCGAAAGGGCCAAAAAGACTTTCGATGCTCACCACAGGAAGGCACTTCAATTTCAGCCTGGAGATAAGGTATGGCTTAGTACAAAGTTCCTCTACTTAAAGCTACCCTCTGCACATTTTGCTCCGCAATACATCGGACTTTTTGCCATCCTCCGACGTCTTGGGAATTTCACATACAGTTTGAAGCTACCACCATCCATGAAGATTCATAATGCCTTTCACGTGGCACTACTGAAACCTCTCGTCCTGTCTGAATTTTCCAACAAAGCCCCGGAGCCAGCACCGCTTGATGCCGAAGAGGATATCGCGTATTCCGTTGATGACATACTGGATGTAGGCAAGAGAGGTAAATGTTGGGAGTTTACCTCTCCCAGAGGACCAGAGGAGAACTCCTGGGAGCCCATGGCCAATATCCTGGATAAAGACATGATCTGTCACTTTCATCAGTCTCATCCTCGTAAGCCGGGTGTCGACATGATTACTGGGGGTGGGGGGGCTGCAGCACAAGACAGAAGCTGCCTAGGGTGCCTAATCCCTTTCCACGGGCCCTGCCTGAACCTTTTTTCGATGTCCTGTTTCTCAAGCCCTCCCCACCCCACCCCCTTAAATCTCCCTTCTCTGCTTCTCTTCTCTTCCCCCCCCCCCCCCCACTCCTATGTGACTGCAGCCCCAGGGACCTGAATGTAAAGCTGCAGCTTGAGGAGCCCTTATTCCAGCCTTCCCTTAATTCAGCATCTGCAGGCCAAGAACAGGAAGAGAGGCGTGCTTTCGTGGTCCTCGTGATGTTCTCACCTTCTCCTCACACTCTTCCTCTGTAAACAGAAAGCGCATGCCAGAGGGAAAAGGTGGAGCAGCACAGGAACTGCCAATGCTCGCTTCTCTTCCTGTTCCTGTGCTACAGATGAAGGAAGGCTGTGACCAGGTGGCAGACTGGGGCCCCATGCAGTGATAAGTCCCACTCAGTTATAGCATCTCAAAAATGGTTTCTTCACATATACCTGGCTTATACACAGCAGGCAATGTGGTAAATATAGCTCAGGTTTCAGTTACGTCACTCACTGTTTTGGGGGTGAGACTTTAACTAGTTAGTCCATAAATCCAGCCCAGGGTCTGGATACATAGTAGGCTGTCACTGGATTCACACAGGAGGACCTTGCAAGACTGGAAGATTGGGCATCCAAATGGCAGATGAAATTTAATGTGGACAAGTGCAAGGTGATGCATATAGGGAAAAATAACCTTTGCTGTAATTACACAATGTTAGGTTCCATATTAGGAGCTACTACCCAGGAAAAAGATCTAGGCATCATAGAGGATAAAACATTGAAATTGTCGGATCAATGTGCTGCGGCAGTCAAAAAAGCAAACAGAATGTTAGGAATTATTAGGAAGGGAATGGTTAATAGAACGGAAAATGTCATAATGCCTCTGTATCGCTCCATGGTGAGACCGCACCTTGAATACTGTGTACAATTCTGGTTGCCGCATCTCAAAAAAGATATAGTTGCGATGGAGAAGGTACAGAGAAGGGCTACCAAAATGATAAGGGGAATGGAACAGCTCCCCTATGAGGAAAGGCTGAAGAGGTTAGGTCTGTTCAGCTTGGAGAAGAGACGGCTGAGGGGGGATATGATAGAGGTCTTTAAGATCATGAGAGGTCTTGAATGTGTAGATGTGACTCAATTATTTACACTTTCGAATAATAGAAGGACTAGGGGGCACTCCATGAAGTTAGCAAGTAGCACATTTAAGACTAATCGGAGAAAATTCTTTTTCACTCAACGCACAATAAAGCTCTGGAATTTGTTGCCAGAGGATGTGGTTAGTGCAGTTAGTGTAGCTGGGTTCAAAAAAGGTTTGGATAAGTTCTTGGAGAAGTCCATTAACTGCTATTAATCAAGTTTACTTATGGAATAGCCACTGCTATTAATTGCATCAGTAGCATGGGATCTTCTTAGTGTTTGGGTAATTGCCAGGTTCTTATGGCCTGGTTTGGCCTCTGTTGGAAACAGGATGCTGGGCTTGATGGACCCTTGGTCTGATCCAGCATGGCAATTTCTTATGTTCTTATGTTCTTATGTTTTATCCTCTGAGCCTTTGAATTGCTGGAAACATTGAGGTGTTCTCAGAATTCTTCCATAAAGCCCCGAGAACCAATCGTGTTCCTCAGGGATGGGACCACTAGAACACGCTAGACCTTATGCGAAAGCGGAGCACACAGAAACCCAGCCTCTGACCAAGCAGACCCCAGTTTGAAGGCAGTCAGACTGCCAGAGCACTTTTCGCTCTAACACCAGAGCTCCTCCAGCTGTAATTCCAGCATTAGGGTCCTGTCTGACCCAAGAGCCATGGGGGCTGTACTAAGGAGGTGTAGAGGGTGGGGAGAGTGCAGACAGACTGAGAGTTTCCCAGAAGAGTCAGGAGACTTGGGCTGTTTGAATTCAACTGTTTGCATGCATTATTGACGTTCTGCCCCTAATCCAGTATGGATTTAGGCATCTCCCCTTGAGATGACTTCAGAGGCTCCACAGAGTGTAATTGCAAGTAGGGATTTGTTTGTGAATTATATTTCATGCTAAGATAAGAAACAGTAGTGCATGGAAGCCGGGATATTGACTGGACCTGGGAATTTTGCATCGTGAAGTCCCAGCTTCTCACAGATCTCTGGGGAACAGAGGCAGTGAGGATCACAGATGAAGACAATGCTTTTTCCCCGACTCTCAGTTGGAGTGCGCTGAGAGAGAGAGAGAGAGCGGTAACCTGCCCTGTGTGATATTGGAAATCACCGAACAGCCTCTGAATAGTTTCTAAAAGGTACTACCTGTCCCAGAAAACACTCGTGACCCAGTGAAACTGGTGGTGCCCTTGTCTTGCCTGCAGCTAATATACTAACTGCGGGATGGTCTCTGGATGGTGTACCACATGTGTGTGTCATAACTGGCTGCCTGAGAGAGGGCTTTTCAGAATCGTGAAGTGTTTAGAAAAAGACTGCAAAAAAGAATCCTGTGAAAACTAGGAGAGAATAGCGGAGAAGTCCGCAATGATTGTGTGACCTATCATTGCCGCTGTGACCCCCAAATCTTGTCTGCCTGAGTGATTTACTGAAGGTGTACTAGACGGGCAGGGAATACAAAGGCAGCATTTTAGCGTTTGGAAGGCCTTCTGTGTTCAGAACCTGGACACCCGTGTCCCTTTGGAAGCGAAGCTTACAATGACGCTGACTTTCAAACATCCATGTGGGCGTACATGTTCGCACGTATCGTGGCTCGCACCCAGATACACGTTTTATAACATGCGCGCGTATATGCACATATGATGTAAAGTCGGCTGTACAGGGCGTACATGTGCGCGCAGTTTTATATGGATGTGCACGTGTGTGCGCGCAAGTGTCGGCTCTACCATATGAGTGGGGGGGATTTTATTTGATACGCACGCCGATGCAATCACCACTTTCCCCGGTCCTTTTCCACTTCGCCCAGGTAAAGGATAGGACTTCCTGACCCTCCTAGTTAATACCCTTTTACCCTTTTAGCCCCTACCCTTAAAACCCCGCTAAATAGCCTCATTTTTTTGTTCCATTACTCACACGCCATCCGTAGCAGAAGTAAAGTTATGCGGTAGGGGGACGCCGGCGCGCGCTTGTGTGCGTAAAATACTTAGGCGCACATTTCATGTTCCATACCCGTGCCGCTCAGGTCCCGCCCAGGCCCCGCCCCTTTTTGCCTTTCCCATATACGCGCGTACCGGGAGATGCATGCGTGCTCGGGCGCTTCTTAAAATCTGCGTGGCACGCACCAGCCCGACGTACTCGCGGATCTCCTGGCTTTGGCACATGCCGGGCTTTTAAAAATTTGCCTTAATGTGAGCAGGGCGATATGTGCCCATAGGTAGGGGGTGTTTCGCCCCTGGAAACCAAGGAGCAGCAGAGGGAGCCCCAGTTTTTGGGGGCCTTCAGGATTTGGCACCTTAGGCACCTACCTACGTTGCCTATGCCTAATTCCAGCCCTCAATGTGAATGTCTGTAAAGCTGGTAGATGGGGGGGGGGGGGGGGGTCCATGTGGCCAGTCCACTGTGCCAAGCGAACTTCCACTGAATGACCCCCATGCCCTGAGAAAACGAATCAAGAGCCCTTTAGGCCGGAAGCACAAATACTCTATCCAAGCACTGCCAGACTGCAGACAGGGAGAGAGAGATGGGGACGGATATATTGCGCCAGGCAAGACAGGGTGAACGGAGACCACCGGCAAACAATAACTGAGGTAAAGAGGCGGGCTGGATATAAAGTGGTTTTTAGGAAAGCTCAGCAAAAACCTTTATTCTCCTAATGCGAGAATTGCTTGTCTACAGGTTGAAACAGAACTCGCCCCCCCCCCCCCCCTCCCAACACAGAACCGGGTTTCGCCTTTGCTGCATCGGGGAGGACTTGCATCTACGAGCGAGCAAGCACTGTACATCACATGATAAAACAAAGCGGACCAAATTACAATAACAACAAAATGGCAGCTGGCCCAGGATCCACAAAAGGTCGTTCCTGAGGGAGAAATAGGTTCGGTTTAAGCAGTAAGCTGGCTGAATGAAGCTGCCAAAAAGATACCTTCGAAGGTGGCGCCAAAACAGGACCATGTGATCAGTAAAGGCCAATCAGAATGGGAATAGAAAAGCTGTCAAAAAAAAAAAAAAAGAAATCAGAAAAGTATAAAAATACAACAAGGTGGTGACCTTCACTTAAGCACTTGTAGAGGAGCATACAGTACAAATTATTGGACAAACAATCAGAGTGTGCATCAAGGAAAGGCACCTGAATCAGATGCCAAAGAACTTGCACAAAGTAAGTGAAGCAGGAGACAGAAAGGCCAATTAGCTGGGCCTGTAACAGGAAGGCATTTCTCAGAAAGGCCAGCCACTCAGCCTTGTGATTTAAAACTGCTGGGTGACTGCAGAGTATATATCCAGCATGGCTGATAACTGGAGCCGAAATTGGGAGAAGTCGCCTCCTTGAGCCAAAGTTTTACAAAGTTCATTAGTGAAAAAACAAAAAACGGAGAACTGAAATATTATGCGGAGCCAATGCCCTGTGTTCTAGCAGTGGAGACTCAAGACGGCGCTGCCGAATGCAGAGTACTCTGTGTCCTTAGAATCCTGTGCCACAGACAGGGAGAGGCAGGGCAGACCTGCTACGGGTACTTTGTCTCTGAGAGGATGGGGAACACGTGAAACAATGGAGGTTATAGGCGCCAAAACAGCCTAAGAATTCAAACATGCATGGGATAGATCAAAGGGATTACTATTCAGTCAGTTGAGTGGGTAAACATAACCGTGTAAATTAGATATTCAGCTGAAACTTACCAGTTAGATTTCGGGCTTAATAGCCACAGGCAGATGCAATAAGATGAGCCCAGCCCAGCTCGTTCTGGGTCCGCAACAACAGCCTCTGATGCAGTGAGGAGATTAGCGCACTCAAAACGCGCGTCCTAACAGATGCGCACCCATTAGCGCCCGATGCATGTAAATTCCAAAGAGATGAAGACATTATCTAATGCTGCCCGATGTAGGAAAGCACGCCCTAAGGCTGGACGCCCAATGCACGTTTTTTTAACGCGGTGAATTTTTTTTCAGTTCAAAAATTTTTTTTTTTTAAATTGAAGTAACATCATAGAAGAAAAAATTACAGAAGCTGCCGGACATACATGGTAAAAACAAAGGTGAAATGAAAGGAAGCGTTCAAATCTCAGTTACAGTTATCCTCCTAATAGGATCATGGTTTCTCGCGGTGAATTCAACTCCGGCTCCGCAGGTGGAGTAAAATTAACTGGCAGTCAAGGGCTCATGAGAAACATTAAAGAATGAGTCTTGTGTATTGCGATAAATGAGTCCTCTTCCTTAGTATCATCCGGACTCCTGAATTTACTGCTCGCAGTGGAGAAAAATGTATGTGCATTGATTTGATCAAAAAGAGGTGCACCTTTCTTGTGACCTCTCTTGTGACCGTAGTGTTGAGACGCCCGCAGCAATGGGTGCCTGATGTAATAAACTTCAGCATTGAAGTCAGCGCCTCAGCAAAGTAAACAAAAGGAAGCGCGATCAAAACGGACGCTCGTATTGAGCACCCATTGCAGCTGTGGGCGCCGGATGCAATAAACTCCTTTGAGCACCAGAAACGCACAATTCTCCCTTAGCTCGCTCTTTTTTTTTTTTACGCCGCCCTGAGTTCCCCCTCATTTCAATGGCTGCACGTGCGTTAGCAAAACTTGCACTCAATAAGAGCACCCGTTCTGAGCGCAGGCCTTCTTGCTTTGACCCGTCAGATTTTGGGCTCTATAGCCAGCTAAATTTACCCACTCAGAATCTGAGTAGGTAGGTGAAGGCCAGCCATTGGTGTGGCCAGATGTATGTGGGTAAAATTAGTATTGTGCGATATCATGCGTTTTTTCCCAAAAAAACCTAAACTCTCTATTGAAATTCGTTGTTTTGTATGCCCAAATTTACATTTTGCATGCAAAGCAGCTAATGCATAGGTAATCCTATGCAAGTAAAATAATATGGCTTGACTCAAAAAAAGCAAGCCACTTTATTTGAACCATTTTTTCAGGAGTCGGAGTTAACTGATCCTGGAGACATCGGGACACTAACTTGCATCCCAATGTCCCTAGGATGCTTCATAAAGAGCCATGTGGCCTGAAACACCCCCCCCCCCCCCATTGGCAAAATCTCCTGGGGATCTTGGAAGACTCCTGCACTCCCCCTGCCACCCGTAGAGGAGTTGCAGCCTTTAAAAAGTGTAAAAATAGTATTAAAGGTCATGAGATGACTCCCCACTCCCTTCCCAAACCCTCTCCCCTTTGTTACATATAGTTCCCCTAACCCAAATACTCATCCCATTCAAACCAACTCCCCAGCCCCCTCAACCTCCGTACAATATAATTCCTGGTAGTCAGTGGCCCCACCCACCCCCTCCCCTTAGAAAGAAGTGACACCCTGGTGTTCTAGGGAGCCTCCTACCACTCCCCCCGGACCCTTTCTTATGTAAAACACAACACCCCGGTGGTCCAGTGGTGGCCCAGAGCGCTCTCTAGCTCTGAGCTGGTCAACGCCATTTTCCATCTGGTCTTTGCCCCTATCATGTGATCTGGACTGCTACTGGAGCAACAGAGTGTCATCTTTTAGGTAAGGGGGGATCTGGGGGGGAATACGAGGGGGGGTCCCTAGACCACCAGGGTATCACTATTTTGTATGGTGTGGGGCTGATACTGTGGGAATTAGGGGTTAGTTTGAATTGGGGGTTGGGGTTGGGGGCTATACGTAACAAAGGGGAGGGGTTTGGGAAGGTGGGCGGGGCATCACCACCCAATTTTTAAATCTATTTTTTACACTTTATAAAAGGTTCACTGCCTCTACAGGTGATGGGAGGGTGGGCGGGGGTATTTCAAGACTCCTGGGAGGGTTTTGCACGAGGGGTGTTTTGGGGGCCATGTGGCCCATTAACACAATGCTGGCCCCGGGCAAAGTGGGCTGCTATCGTGTGGTGTGTTTTTTTTTTTCCATTTTTCAGTGATGTTTTTTATTGTGGGTTTTTTCCGCAATAAAAATTATTGCTGCTAAGCCACCATGAAAGGGTCCATTTTCAGCCGCTGTGCAGCTCGGCTAGTTAGTCGGATAAAGAGATCCGGCTAACTAGCAGGGTATGTTTAGCAGTGAGGTTGCACCACTGAATCTACCCATCTATCTATCTAAAGTGTTCTAAACATCAAAATCACAGAACATATAGAAAGACATGGTTTAATGGAACAAAGTCAGCATGGCTTTACCCAGGGCAAGTCTTGCCTCTCAAATCTGCTTCACATTTTGAAGGAATTAATAAACATGTGGATAAAGGTGAACCGGTAGATATAGTATACTTGGATTTTCAGAAGGCGTTTGACAAAGTTCCTCATGAGAGGCTTCTAGGAAAAGTAAAAAGTCATGGGATAGGTGGTGATGTCCTTTCGTGGATTGCAAACTGGCTAAAAGACAGGAAACAGAGAGTAGGATTAAATGGGCAATTTTCTCAGTGGAAGGGAGTGGACAGTGGAGTGCCTCAGGGATCTGTATTGGGACCCTTACTTTTCAATATATTTATAAATGATCTGGAAAGAAATACGACGAGTGAAATAATCAAATTTGCAGATGACACAAAATTGTTCAGAGTAGTTAAATCACAAGCAGATTGTGATAAATTGCAGGAAGACCTTGTAAGACTGGAAAATTGGGCATCCAAATGGCAGATGAAATTTAATGTGGATAAGTGCAAGGTGATGCATATAGGGAAAAATAACCCATGCTATAATTACACAATGTTGGGTTCCATATTAGGTGCTACAACCCAAGAAAGAGATCTAGGTGTCATAGTGAAATAATCGGTTCAGTGTGCTGCGGCAGTCAAAAAAGCAAACAGAATGTTGGGAATTATTAGAAAGGGAATGGTGAATAAAACGGAAAATGTCATAATGCCTCTGTATCGCTCCATGGTGAGACCGCACCTTGAATACTGTGTACAATTCTGGTCGCCGCATCTCAAAAAAAGATATAATTGCGATGGAGAAGGTACAGAGAAAGGCTACCAAAATGATAAGGGGAATGGAACAACTCCCCTATGAGGAAAGACTAAAGAGGTTAGGACTTTTCAGCTTGGAGAAGAGACGACTGAGGGGGGAAATGATAGAGGTGTTTAAAATCATGAGAGGTCTAGAACGGGTAGATGTGAATCGGTTATTTACTCTTTCGGATAGTAGAAAGACTAGGGAACACTCCATGAAGTTAGCATGGGGCACATTTAAAACTAATCGGAGAAAGTTCTTTTTTACTCAACGCACAATTAAACTCTGGAATTTGTTGCCAGAGGATGTGGTTAGTGCAGTTAGTATAGCTGTGTTTAAAAAAGGATTGGATAAGTTCTTGGAGGAGAAGTCCATTACCTGCTATTAAGTTCACTTAGAGAATAGCCACTGCCATTAGCAATGGTAACATGGAATAGACTTAGTTTTTGGGTACTTGCCAGGTTCTTATGGCTTGGATTGGCCACTGTTGGAAACAGGATGCTGGGCTTGATGGACCCTTGGTCTGACCCAGTATGGCATTTTCTTATGTTCTTATGTTCTTATCTTAAAATCAGCCGGTTATGTCTATTCGGCTAACTTTAGGACAGCCCTATGCCCCGACCAGAGTTAGCCGCATAAGTTAAGAGGCTAACTCTGCTCCTCCTCGGAACGCCTCTTGCTCACCCATGCAGTGCCTCCTTCTTATCCGGCTAAATTCTAGCCAGATAACTAGTTAAATATAGCCTGGTAAGCCATTAAGACGAATAACTGTTACGCTGTCTATCTAAAAAGCTTTTGAACATGGACCTACATATTTAGATGGGTAAAATCTTTTGTATATCAACCCCCAAAGGAACTTAAGGGGTGGAGGGAGGGAAAAGAGCGCAGGTTGAGTGAGATCTATGACAGCACAGTAAGCAGGCAGAAATAGTGGCCCAAATGGTCCTAAGAACATAAGAAGCTGCTATACTGGGTCAGACCAAGGGTCCATCAAGCCCAGCATCCTGTTTCCAAACAGAGGCCAATCCAGGCCATAAGAACCTGGCAGGATCTCAAATAGTAAATAGATTCCTTGTTACTTATGCCCAGTGATAAGCAGTGGCTTTCCCCAAATCTACCTAATTAATAACTGTTTATGGACTTTTCCTTCAGGAACTTGTTCAAACCATTTTTTAAACCCAGCTACACTAATTGCCTTTACCACATCCTCTGGCAATGAATTCCAGAGCTTAATTCAGCATTAAGTGAAAAATAATTTTCTTTGATTTGTTTTAAATATGCTACTTACTAACTTCATGCAGTGTCCCTTGGTCTTTGTATTATCTGAAAGAATAAACAACCAATACACATTTACCCGTTCTGTTCCACTCATGATTTTATAGATGTGACTCATCTCTCCCCTCAGCCCTCTCTTCTCCAAGCTGAAGAGCCCTAACCTCTTTAGCTTTTCCTCTTGGGGAGTCATTCCGTTCTCTTGCTTATTTTGGTCGCCCTTCTCTGTACCTTTGGCTGGCATCTTCTATGCTTCTGTGTATCCGTAGGCTCCTGTGGTGCAGGCAGAGTGAAAGTCGGGACACACGTACTGTATGTGAAGGCGCCTGCACTGTAGACCTCTCTGCTTGTTTGTTTCAGCTTTGAGCAGTTCTGCATCAATTACTGCAATGAGAAACTGCAGCAGCTGTTCATTGAGCTGATCCTGCGCCAGGAGCAAGACGAGTACCAGCGGGAAGGCATCGAGTGGCAGCAGGTGAGTGCCCCTTCAGGACTCCCTGCGCCTCTGGGCTTCTTTCCACCTGGCCAGCTATGCAGCTTTGTAAACACTCCCCCCCCCCCCCCAGCAGAGAGCTGGCACAGCCCGCGCCCCAGCTTAGTTCATGAGCAGTCCCAGGCCATTCCTGCCCCAGAACCCCCCACTTTCCTCTCCATTCCTGCTGCAGACTGTGTGGCTCCCTGGGGAGCTTCTGCTTCAGTCATTGGTGGAAGCTGCACGCAGACTCCGTTTATGAGTTTTAAAACCCTGTATTTCAGCGATAATCTTTTCTTGGCAGAAAGCAATAACCTCCTAGTAGTGTCACCTGAATCCTAGAATAAACACCCCCTGTGTGTCCCTTGGCTTCGCCTCAGTGTTTATAAATAGGTAGGAAGAATCCGTACTCGGAGACTGGCTGCCAGACTTGTGCCAGTATCCCAGGATAATGGTATGGATGCAATCCTGCAGAGCCATCTAACTGCTACGGAGACCCTTCCTCTCCCCCCCCCCCCCCCCATTCATGCCTCTAATTTGTCATTTTTCATTTTCCTGTCCACTAGACATTGGCTTAGCACCTAAGATTAATGAGATCTATTATCATAGTTAGTGAAACATACTCTGATTCCAGTTTCTAGAAACCATGGGGCTGCTGTTGACAAGCATCCTAAGCCTCTTTCAGTCACTTGCACCTCTCAGCTTTTCTTCTAACAGAGAACTGATATTGAGTTATGAAGTGGGTGAACAGAGCTCTGGAGCCTGGACAGGCAGGGCTCTCGGGTGTGGGTAAGCAGAGATCTCGAGCATGGACAGGCCGGGCTCCTGGGTGTGGGTTAGCAGAGATCTTGAGCATGGACAGGAAGGATTCCCGGGTGTGGGTAAGCAGAGATCTTGAGCATGGACAGGAAGGATTCCCGGGTGTGGGTAAGCAGAGATCTCGAGCATGGACAGGCCGGGCTCCCGGGTGTGGGTTAGCAGAGATCTCGAGCATGGACAGGCAGGGCTCCCGGGTGTGGGTTAGCAGAGATCTTGAGCATGGACAGGAAGGATTCCCGGGTGTGGGTAAGCAGAGATCTTGAGCATGGACAGGAAGGATTCCCGGGTGTGGGTAAGCAGAGATCTCGAGCATGGACAGGAAGGATTCCCGGGTGTGGGTAAGCAGAGATCTCGAGCATGGACAGGCAGGGCTCCCGGGTGTGGGAAAGCTGAGATTTTGAGCATGGACCGGCAGGGCTCCCGGGTGTGGGTAAGCAGAGATCTCGAGCATGGAGAGGCAGGGCTCCCGGGTGTGGGTAAGCAGAGATCTCGAGCATGGACAGGAAGGATTCCCGGGTGTGGGTAAGCAGAGATATCGAGCATGGACAGGCAGGGCTCCCAGTTGTGAGTAAGCAGAGATCTCGAGCATGGACCGGCAGGGCTCCCGGGTGTGGGTAAGCAGAGATCTCGAGCATGGACAGGAAGGATTCCCGGGTGTGGGTAAGCAGAGATATCGAGCATGGACAGGCAGGGCTCCCAGTTGTGAGTAAGCAGAGATCTCGAGCATGGACAGGCAGGGCTCCTGGGTGTGAGTAAGCAGAGATCTCGAGCATGGACAGGCAGGGCTCCTGGGTGTGAGTAAGCAGAGATCTCGAGCATTGACAGGCAGGGCTCCTGGGTGTGAGTAAGCAGAGATCTCGAGCATGGACAGGCAGGACTCCCGGGTGTGGGTAAGCTGAGATCTTGAGCATGGACAGGAAGGACTCCTGGGTGTGAGTAAGCAGAGATCTCGAGCATGGACAGGCAGGGCTCCCGGGTGTGAGTAAGCAGAGATCTCGAGCATGGACAGGCAGGGCTCCTTGGTGTGAGTAAGCAGAGATCTCGAGCATGGACAGGCAGGGCTCCCGGGTGTGGGTAAGCAGAGATCTTGAGCATGGACAGGCAAGGCTCCCGGGTGTGGGTAAGCTGAGATCTTGAGCATGGAGGCAGGGCTCCCGGGTGTGGGTAAGCTGAGATCTTGAGCATGGACAGGCAGGGCTCTCGGGTGTGGGTAAGCAGAGATCTCGAGCATGGACAGGCAGGATTCCCGGGTGTGGGTAAGCAGAGATCTCGAGCATGGACAGGCAGGGCTCCCGGGTGTGGGTAAGCAGAGATCTCGAGCATGGACAGGAAGGATTCCTGGGTGTGGGTAAGCAGAGATCTCGAGCATGGACAGGCAGGGCTCCCGGGTGTGGGTAAGCAGAGATCTCGAGCATGGACAGGCAGGGCTCCCGGGTGTGGGTAAGCAGAGATCTCGAGCATGGACAGGCAGGGCTCCCGGGTGTGGGTAAGCAGAGATCTCGAGCATGGACAGGCAGGGCTCCCGGGTGTGGGTAAGCAGAGATCTCGAGCATGGACACGCAGGGCTCCCGGGTGTGGGTAATCAGATTTCAAGCATGGACAGGAAGGGCTTTTGCGTGTGGCTATGCAGAGATCTCAAGTATGAACAAGAAGGGTTCTCAGGTGTGAGTGAGTATTGAAGTAATGTCCTGGGACACAGGTGAGCAAAACTCTCAGGGATGGGTGAGCAGGGCTCCCATACATGGGACACGCAAGGTTCTTGAGCATGGGTGAACAGTGCTCTCAGGCAGGGGTGGCTCTAGACAATCTGCCGCCTGAGGCAAGGGACGAGATGTGCCCCCTCACCATGTCCCCTCTTGCTCCACCCCCCTTGCTTTCCCCGACCCTTCTCGCTTTACTCCCACTTGCACCGCCCCGTCCCTTCTCCCTTCAGCTGCCGCCGCCCTGGCCACCGGCGTCGGCGTTGGCAGCGTCGGTGTTGTCCTCCCTCCTCCACGCCCCCAGCCTGAACTCCAGTGGCGGCCCGTGGCAGCGACCCTCCTCTTTTCTGCTTTCGCCGGCCTGGGTTGGCAGCCTCCCTCCTCCTGCAGAGTCCCTCCTACCTTCGTTGCTGTTTTTCAAAATTAACTATAAATATGGTGATAATGAAGAGATCTAGCCACCCCTCTTCATTAAAAGAATGCCGCAGCTCACCATAGAGCTCATTCTCTGATTAGTCTTAAATGTGCTACTTGCTAACTTCATGGAATGCCCCCTAGTCCTTCTATTATCCGAAAGTGTAAATAACCACTTCACATCTACTCGTTCAAGACCTCTCATGATCTTAAAGACCTCTATCATATCCCCCCTCAGCCGTCTCTTCTCCAAGCTGAACAGCCCTAACCTCTTCAGCCTTTCCTCATAGGGGAGCTGTTCCATCCCCTTTATCATTTTGGTCGCCCTTCTCTGTACCTTCTCCAGGGCAACAATATATTTTTTGATATGCGGTGATCAGAATTGTACACAGTACTGAAGGTGCGGTCTCACCATGGTGTCATACAGAGGCATTATGACATTTTCTGTTCTATTAACCATTCCCTTCCTAATAATTCTTAACATTCTGTTTGCTTTTTTGACTGCTGCAGCACACTGAGTCGACGATTTTAAAGTATTATCCACTATGATGCCTAGATCCTTTTCCTGGGTGGTAGCTCCTAATATGGAACCTAACATTGTGTAACTACAGCAAGGGTTATTTTTCCCTATAAGCAACACCTTGCACTTGTCCACATTAAATTTCATCTGCCATTTGTGAAGGGGTCGGTTACATTTGGATGCCAATCTTGCAAGGTCCTCCTGCAATATATCACAATCCGCTTGTGATTTAACTACTCTGAATAATTTTGTATCATCTGCAAATTTGATTACCTCACTCGTCGTATTCCTTTCCAGATCATTTATATATATATTAAAAAGCACCAGTCCAAGTACAGATCCCTGAGACACACCACTGTATACCCTTTTCCACTGAGAAAATTAACCATTTAATCCTACTCTCTGTTTCCTGTCTTTTAATCAGTTTGTAATCCACGAAAGGACATCGCTTTCTATCCCATGACTTTTTAGTTTTCTTAGAAGCCTCTCATGAAGGACTTTGTCAAACGCCTTCTGAAAATTCAAATATAATACATCTACCGGTTCACCTTTATCCACATGTTTATTAACCCCTTCAAAAAAATGAAGCAGATTTGTGAGGCAAGACTTCCCTTGGGTAAATCCATGCTGACTGTGTTCCATTAAATCATGTCTTTCTATATGCTCTGTGATTTTGATCTTTAGAATAGTTTACACTATTTTTCCCGGCACTGAAGTCAGGCTCACTGGTTTATAGTTTCCCGAATAGCCTCCTAGAACCCTTTAAAAACTGAGGTTACATTGGCCACTCTCCACTCTTCGGGTGCAATGAATGATTTTAATGATAGGTTACAAATTTTAACTAACAGATCTGAAATTTCATTTTTGAGCCCCTGTGTATTATATTGTTGATCACAAAGCTAGTGTGGGAGAAGAGGAAGGAATGAGTGCATGTTATACCTGTCTTACAGGATACCCTATTTTCTGTTGCCCTGGCAACCTCTCTGCACCTGAAGACCTATCCTGAGCTCGCCTTCCTTCTGTAAACTGTGAAACATGACTTGGTCTTCCTATCGTTATCTAAGAAAGAAAGAGACCTATTTCCAACTTGAGAGCTTACAAATCCTGATGATAATTCTTACATTGGTCTAAGAAAAGGAATCAAAAATTGAAAGGAATCTAACTTAAACACTCCCCCCACCACACACTAAATTATAGATTGTTGGCATAAATATTGAGTATAATTTAACTTGGAGGGAATACCTCAGTTTCGTTTGACTAAAAATCATATTACAGGGGATCATATTAATGAAGGATGTAACCACTGCTGTCAGGGAGATTGCTGAGAAAGAATATTATCCCAGCGGAGCTCCTAAATCCGTTTGCTCTGCTTCTTGCAGATCGAATACTTCAACAATCAGATTATTGTAGACCTGGTGGAGCAGCCACACAGAGGAGTCATCTCCATCCTGGACGAGGCATGTCTGACGGTGGGAGATGTCACTGACATCATGTTCCTGGACTCCATGAATTTGAAGCTCTGCACGCACCCTCACTACACCAGCAGGAAGGTGAGATGCCTGAAAACACCGCCCCAGTAACTTCATCTGTAATCAGATACACTGGGGGAAAGAGAGGTCTCTGCACCCACTGACCTGGTAACATCACGTGTAATCAGATGCACTGTGAGATGGAGAGATCTCTGCAAACACTGCCCCGGTAACATCCCATGTAATCAGATATGCTGCAGGAAGGTGAGATCCCTGCATCCACTGACCCAGTAACATCGCATGTAATCAGATACACTGCAGGAAGGTGAGATCCCTACATACACTGCCCCGGTAACATC
This sequence comes from Rhinatrema bivittatum, assembly GCF_901001135.1. Classification (NCBI taxonomy): domain Eukaryota; kingdom Metazoa; phylum Chordata; class Amphibia; order Gymnophiona; family Rhinatrematidae; genus Rhinatrema; species Rhinatrema bivittatum. The sequence goes on along the minus strand of NC_042616.1, from coordinate 57,759,604 downwards.
ACGTGTAATCAGATACACTGCAGGAAGGTGAGATACCTGCATACACTGACCCACTAACATCAACGTGTAATCAGATGCACTGCAGGAAGGTGAGATCCCTGCATCCACTGACCCAGTAATATCAACGTGTAATCAGATACACTGCAGGAAGGTGAGATCCCTGCATCCACTGACCCAGTAACATCAACGTGTAATCAGATACACTGCAGGAAGGTGAGATCCCTGCATCCACTGACCCAGTAATATCAACGTGTAATCAGATACACTGCAGGAAGGTGAGATCCCTGCATCCACTGACCCAGTAACATCAACGTGTAATCAGATGCACTGCAGGAAGGTGAGATCCCTGCATCTAGTGACCCAGTAACATCAATGTGTAATCAAATACACTGCAGGAAGGTGAGATCCCTGCATCCACTGACCCAGTAACATCACATGTAATCAGATACACTGCAGGAAGGTGAGATCCCTGCAAACTCTGCCCCGGTAACATCACTTGTAATCAGATATACTGCAGGAAGGTGAGATCCCTGCATCCACTGACCCAGTAACATTACGTGTAATCAGATACACTGCAGGAAGGTGAGATCCCTGCATACACTGACCCAGTAACATGATGTGTAATCAGATACACTGCAGGAAGGTGAGATCCCTGCATTCATTCACCCGATAATATCAAGTGTAATCAGATGCACTGTGAGAATGAGAGATCCCTATGAACACTGCCCCGGTAACATCCCATGTAATCAGATATGCTGCAGGAAGGTGAGATCCCTGCATCCATTGACCCAGTAACATTACGTGTAATCAGATACACTGCAGGAAGGTGAGATCCCTGCATCCACTGACCCAGTAACATCACGTGTAATCAGATACACTGCAGGAAGGTGAGATCCCTGCATCCACTGACCCAGTAACATCAACGTGTAATCAGATGCACTGCAGGAAGGTGAGATCCCTGCATACACTGACCCAGTAACATCAACGTGTAATCAGATGCACTGCAGGAAGGTGAGATCCCTGCATCCACTGACCCAGTAACATCACGTGTAATCAGATACACTGCAGGAAGGTGAGATCCCTGCATACACTGACCCAGTAACATCACGTGTAATCAGATACACTGCAGGAAGGTGAGATCCCTGCATCCACTGACCCAGTAACATCACGGGTAATCAGATACACTGCAGGAAGGGGAGATCCCTGTATCCACTGACCCAGTAACATCACGTGTAATCAGATGCACTGCAGGATGGTGAGATCCCTGCATACACTGAACCAGTAACATCACGTGTAATCAGATACACTGCAGGAAGGTGAGATCCTTGCATCCACTGACCCAGTAACATCACGTGTAATCAGATACACTGCAGGAAGGTGAGATCCCTGCATCCACTGACCCAGTAACATCAACGTGTAATCAGATGCACTGCAGGAAGGTGAGATCCCTGCATACACTGACCCAGTAACATCAACGTGTAATCAGATGCACTGCAGGAAGGTGAGATCCCTGCATACACTGACCCAGTAACATCAACGTGTAATCAGATGCACTGCAGGAAGGTGAGATCCCTGCATACACTGACCCAGTAACATCAACGTGTAATCAGATACACTGCAGGAAGGTGAGATCCTTGCATCCACTGACCCAGTAACATCACGTGTAATCAGATACACTGCAGGAAGGTGAGATCCCTGCATTCATTCACCCGATAATATCAAGTGTAAGGAGAGATCCCTATGAACACTGCCCGAATAACATCATGTATAAGATACAGTGAGCCACAGGAAGGTAGTAAGGAGACATCCTTGTACTTACTGCCCGATAACACAAGATTATCATTTTGGGGTTTTTTTTAAGTGGGAGGGAGTTGTTTTTTCCCTAAATTTGTTGAAAGAAATGAGCCACAAGAAAAGGCCAAAAATATTCTGATCAATCTGTTTATATAGAAATATAAAACCGTGATGGCACGAAAAGGCCATACGTCCTGTCTAATCTGCCCATCCGTACCAACTGCTCAGCTCTACAGTTGAGATCCCCTGTGCTTGTCCCCTGCTTTCTTTCTTGAGTTCAGACGCTATCCTTGTTCTTATTTAAAAATAAGTGTTGTGCCCAGAAATTGAAAATTAACCTGCCCGTTTGCGAGTTGCTGAGGCATCCTGCACGTTACGGTGCGGTGCACGTGGTAGGGCAACTTCTGCATTCTTGTGATGGTGACGCAAGGGCAGGGGGAGTGGAGGAGCAGGGGCTGGGACCGGAGTGGGCCTTTTTAACAAAGTAGTATTCCTGCGGCCGTGTTTTTGGATAAGGATCCATGTCTTCCACTTTTCTAATCCAAAATACAGCGGCCCGGCATGAAGCCGAGGCCCCCTTCTCGTGGGAGACTTAGTTTTCTGCCAGGACTGTGCTGTTTTTGAACCAAGAAATCATGAAGAGCGTTGCAATATGCCAACCAGATAGTGCCAGAGAAAGCCTTGCACAGCTGAAGCCTGATGGGAATGGAGTAAATATCAACCTCTCCTCTGGCTCCTGGAACATCTTCCTGTAGAGCCTCATAGCTTGCTTTGCTTTGGAGAGCTTTGTATTCCCTTTTTTTTTTAAATTTGCATTTAAAAGTTTGTTTCAAGGTTACATTTTCAAGATTTCTTTTTTTTTTTCCAGGTGTTAAATCCCATTAATTTTGTGGAATAACATTTGAGATTCTCTCCCAACATCTCTCTTAATAGAGGAAACCTTTATACATATATGGTCTGTTTTTGATCCAGTAACCTATGATGTCTGTCTCATTGATCCTGGAAAAGCTAAGAATGCCGAATCGACCAGATCGAGACCTGAAGGCAGGGACTCCAGACATCACAGGATGACTGGAGGCAGCAGAGCTCTCCTTCCGGCCCAGAAGGAAGCTGGGAGCTGCTTATGAGTTCAGATCCAGTGCTATCAGATCGAGGTGCTGTGCAATAGCTTCCTTCCCCCGGCCCTCCCTCGTGGCTCACTTCTCTTTTCCCGGTCCGCTGCTGCCTCCTGCGGTGGGGTCCTCTTTGGGTTTTTTTTGGTTTTTTTATGGGCTTTCTTCTCAAGCTTAGGGGCCTTTAAAGTGCCAGATATCTGGAGCTGCGAGGTTGTCGGATGCCGGCATCAGTGGGAAGTGAGTTTTATTTGGGACCTGTGACCCTTGCGTGCCTCCACAACTGGGCAGGTTCTCTGTCACTGTTCAGGTTGAAGGTCAAGACCCGATTCTCCCAGCTTCTGGGGCTGAGAGGTTCTAAGATTTTATTTATTTTATTTATTTCTATGTCCCTATCGCCTCTAGGGTGTGAAAGATTCTGAATACGATAGCCTGGAATGTATTATTTGGCTCTCAGACAAGGGAAATCCCGCCTTTGCTAGGGAACAGAAACATCACCTCCACCAACCCCCTTCGGTTGGATAACATTGACTAAAGGTGTTGAGCATAATCGAGACTGGGCCTTAGTGCAGACTCACATTTCTAGGTCCTAACCATCAGCCGTGTGATCTGGACTGGAGCGTGGGAACTGAAGAGAAGGGAAGGAATGATCTGTGCGGGATCTGCTCCTGCATTTTTTCCAAGCCCTCCCCTTGCAGAGATTCCCCCTGCCTCGGGCACGCACCGGCACTTCCGTAAGGGCTCCTGCTTCAGAACCTCTTTCGCCATGTGCTGGGAATGGGTCTCTGAATTCTGTTTGCTTCTGTGTTTCCAGCTGAAAGCTATTGACAAATCCATGGCATTCAACCGGGATTTCCGCATCAGGCACTACGCTGGAGATGTCACGTAAGTCCAGTGCACTGCCATTTCCTTTTCCTCACTCTGGGTTTTAATCTCTACAGCCCAGGTGAGAAAGAGTCCACTGAGAAGAGAACAGAGCTAAACATCGTGGTTAGGAGATGGGGCTACTGACCGGTTCCCTTCCTGCTGGACAGGCTGATCCAGGCTTGGTTTCACTCCACTGCACACTTGGGTCTTGTAGTCCTACTCTTCTTAGGGAAATCAACAGGCAAATCAGAAGCAAGGGCCATGCATGCAACGGGATAAAACCAGGACTGGATTTGCCTGGTTTAGCCATTCTTGGGGTTCAGCTCCTTGGCTGAAGTCTCCCCTTCTCACTGCTAAGTTTACAGCTGAGAGTGCGTGTAATAGAGATCAGTGGCAACCATGCCCTGCCCCTTCCAGGCCACAAACTGTGTAACACCTATCATGTTTGCGTCTTGTGAAAAACACAAGGTCACCAGCTGATTCTATTTCAGTTGGCCAGGCTAATCCAGTCCTAGTTTTATGCGTGGACTTGTAGCCCTGCTTTCAGAAATAAAGCCAGGATGAGGTTAGCCTAGCCAACAGAAACTGAGCTAGGTGGAGAGCTTGGGGTTTATTCTGTTGTGCGTGTTCCTCATCAGGTAGCCAGAGAAACATGGTAAAATATCAAGCCAGTGGGCCAACCATTTCTTTGTTAGCAATGGACAAAATGTAAATAAAGAAATTACAACCCTAACAGCAGTGATATGGCTCCATCAGGCTTCCAGGAAAGCTTTGGGATTACCTGTATGAAGTGACCATAGTTAAACACCAAACTTCAATGAGCATGGGGAGGCTGGAGGCTTTGGACAATTACTTTGCTGGTTTTCTTGTTCTCTGTGTGGATTATTGGGAAGCTTGATAACAATTTATAGAGGCATTCATCAAAATGTGTTATGGCTTTAACCCATGTGATAATGCGTTAACGCCATAATGCATGAGATAATCGTCTCGCCGCACGGTGCAAATGCAAATTTTTTGAAGGGGGGGTGATTGAGGAGGGGTTTGGATGGGATTAATTAAAATGAGGGGTAATTTCGCACTGTGTGATAGAATAATGCATGCTATCGCATGCTTTTAACTATACCTTTTCTCCTTGTATTAAGCTGTACGATATGCCCAAAATAGCTGTAAGGCAATTTGTGATATACATTGCATTTGGAGGGGTGGGAGAGAGAGAGAGAGAACCTTTGGGGAGGCCTTCACAATATTCGATTATTTCAGCTAATAGCTCGAGGTGAGGTGCTGGTAGTCGTTTAGGAATGTATTATTAGGGTTTTAGCTGCCAGTTTTACATGCAGAGTGAGACGTACAAGCAGCACAGTACACCTGGGTGAAGGTTTGACGTCATTTGGCTTGAGGAAAGTCTGTCAAAGATGAGATTTCTACTATGTTATCTGGCCCTAGCTTGATGGTACCCTGTTATACAGTCCATGGTGCTCTGTGGTGGAAGCACAGCTGCTGGGCTGTAATAGTGGAACTGAAGGTAGATTTGATGAACGTTGGAGCTCTCTCTGTGTATTTTACCTGCTGTAACATATTTGGAGCACCCCGTCTGGTACAGCATGGAATAAGTACAATGTGTTGTTATTATCATTGTTATGTTATTATTATTATACTACCTGCTGCTCTCCCTCACAGGTACTCAGTGGAAGGGTTCATTGATAAGAACAAGGACACCCTGTTCCAGGACTTCAAACGCTTGATGTACAACAGGTGAGAGGGACCGCGCCCCTCCGCCGGGGAGGAATGGTTGAGGAAGTGGGTCCCCGTCCCCCCCCAGCCGGGAAGCCAGAGTACCAATTCAGTTCCTCTCCATAACTCACTGTGGGACCTTTAGCAGGTCGCTTCATTATCTGTACCCAGTCCGAGGTTTTTAACTCTCTAAGGAAGAGATGACTAACTCCTATGAATTATCGCGTGGAGTGCAGTGTAAATAACATGCATTATTAGTACAGAGGCCTGTCTTAGGGTGCAGGATGCCAGAGTTATGAATGGGATAGAGAATGAGACAGGCAGAGTTTGGAAAAGTTCTGATTTGGGGAAACCTCCCCAGCACTAAACAAGACTTAATGCCTGAAGAGATGAAACATAAAATACAAACCCTTTGTCTAATTCACTTGCCTGAGCCCTTTTAAAACCCTCCACCCCTTTGTTTATTTATTTATTTTATTTTATTTAAAAAATATTGATATACCACATCATCTAAAATTCCGAGCAGCTTACAGTAAAAACATACATAATTATTAGCAACAAAACCACATAAATTTCGGCATCATAAAACAAAAATAAAATACAGAAACACAAAAAACTTTTTTTTAAAACAAAATAAAAATAAAAAGACCTGCATTTGCTCACAAAGCTAATTAATATTCCTACCAACCATATATTAAAACATGCTATCTCAAACAAATGTTTAAAGCTGTTTTTTAAAAGACTTAGGGCACGCCTGCTTATGAAATAATAAAGGTAGTTTGTTCCACCAGCACCAGATAATAATTTATATCTGGGGTCTACTAGACAAAATAATTTTGTAATTTGGAATAAGCAATAAACACTGCTCCTCTGATCTTAAATTTCTAACCGGATGGTGAATATTTAGAAGAATATTAAGACAAACACGAGCATCATGGGTTAGGACATTATGTATTAAAGTTAAAATGTTGTTTTGAATTCTATATTCAATTGGTAACCAATGCAATGTGCTCAAACTTTGAAATGCCCGTTAAGATTCTTACAGCAGAGTTCTGAAACATCTGCACGGATCACAAAATATATTTTGGCATCCATAGGAATAAAGAATTACAGTAATCCAATTTTGAGAATATTAAAACTTGTAAGACCATATGAAAGTTAGAAAAGTCTAAGGTTTTAAGCATCTTAACATCCTTAGGCCCAGGTTCATCTTTTTTGCATGAATAGCGCCCGTGATAAAAAAAAAAAAAAAAGGGGTACGGAGAGAGCGAGAGAGAGAGACACTCTTTATAAGGCTCTCATATTAGTCCACTATTTATATCACTGTAGGAGTATCAACATAACGCCAGGAGAAAAGGTGTAGTTATTTCCAGCATTAAAACATGCCATAATGTGTGTTACGCTATTGCACGCAACTTTCAACCCCTCCCCCTCATTATCATAAACTCTGCCCAAACTCCTACCCTTTGACTAAATTTGGAAAATTTGCATACCCATCTCGCAATGCTTTATTTATCGCAAGCGTTAAGGCCCCCAAAGCCCACGATAAGGCCCTAATGCGATTTGATAAATGACCCTGATAGTTTCCAATATGATGTCTTAACCAAAGGCTTGATATGTGGTGCAAATGAGAGTTTAGAGTCAAAAAGTACTCCAAGGTTTTTTACTTCATGGACAGTGGGGAATTTCTATACCTTGAAAACTAAATGAATTTGGAAAATTTAGATTTGATCACCCGCTCAGTAGTATGATCTCTGTTTTCCCCACGTTAAGTGAAAATTGGTTATGAACTAGCCAAGTTAAAATAACAGTAAGGCAGATATTAAGTACTCAGAGGAATACTCATATCAGAAAGATAGGAAGTAAACCATTGTAGGACTCTTTTCTCTAAGTCCAATTTTGTGAACTGAAACCCAGTAGCCAACAGACCATTATTGCATGAACATAGAATATTTCCCACCCCCCAACCTGACATTTTTAGGCACAGTCATGCATAGCCGGTCAGATTTACAATGTTCTGCTGCCACCAGGAAAACAGAGAGTGAGAGTAAGACAGCATGTGAAGGGAGGAGGGGGTGTGAGATCCCAGGAGGGAGGGAGAGTGACTACCGTATGTGTGTGTGCATTAAGAAAGAGATGTAGACAGACAGCTGACAGGAAGAAAGTCAGATGGAAAGCAAAGGATTGGAAGAATATGAGGCAACAAGGTACAGTCCTAGCGTTCTTCATCCTTTCTTCACTTCTGTCTGCTCGGTCAATATTTCGGAACCCGGAAAGAAATGGCAAAAAAGCAACGTCGGCCTTGTCTTGCGAGCCGGCACTTGGTTCATAGGTCATGCAGTTTGCCCTGCAAATGCCAGGCCACCTTGGTGAGGTTTCTTGCTTTGCTGTTACCATACCTCTCTTGTTTATTTATATGCTGCTTATAACAGGAAAAGCCATGCTGAGCGGTTTTACGAATAAGCATCCGATAAAAATAAACTGGAAACTAGTCAAAAAAAATACAATGCAAACAAAACATAATTCAATAAAATAAGGAAAACATTTAAAACATCTCAGAAATGCATGATAAGATGATTACAAGATGTGAACCTTTCCCCAGACTTTAACCCCCCTCCCCCCCCGGCGCTTCGAGTTCTTTCTCTCAGTTCCCCCCTCAGCTCCGCTGCGTCAGTGGCTCAGATTCACAGCTCTCCGCTGGTTCACGTTCACATAACTTTACCGGCACGGCGATTTTTACGTGCGCTGCCAAAGTAATACAAAAAGAGGTCAGCGTGCAGAAAAGCAGCGGGCGGACAAGTTATCCAGCTAAAATGAGCCTGCCACCTTGTCGCGGATATTCCTGTTGGATACCCTTGCCTGAAGTTATCCGGGTAACTTTAAACCTAATTGAACATATTCCGATTATAGCCAGGTAAGTAAAAAAAAAAAAATCCCTTGCAGGCCAATAGGCCTAACTCCCCTCCTCCCAACCTAGAAAAATATTTTAAAATATATGGGGATACAGTGTTCGATTCCCCCCAGTCCCCCTAACTCAGCAAGGCAAGGTCGTTATGGTATTGCTTGCAGCGTTGCTGTGACAACAATGCCGGAAGTGGCCAGGAGCACATTAAGGCCTTACCAGCTCCCAGCTCAGGTTTGGGAATGTGGAGAGGTCCGTGAGGGTCACAAGGGGGGGGGGGGGGGGTAGAATATGGGGATGGGGGGGGGGGGTAGGAGGTGCTTGTGGGCTTTTTATTTAAATATCACGGATGGAGGGGGGGAGAGGGGACCTAGGATTGCTATAGACTTAGGTCTTTTTATTTTAATTGGGTGGGTTGGGGGATTGGAGGGAGATCAGGTGCTATGCCCCCCCCCACTCACACACACATTTTAAAATATTTTGGGGGAGAGGGGGGGGTTTGGGGAATCAGGCTTAGCCGGTTAGACAGGCGGCACTGATATTCACTCAGTGCTATCCTGCCCCAGAATTCCTCTTTTTTTTTTTTTTTTTTTTAATCCGGGTAATGACTTATCCAGCTAAAACTTACCCAGTCAGCAGGGAACGTATTTAAAACCCCAGATGTGTCGGGCTAAGTCCCGAACTCAGCCAGACAAACCATTTTGAATATTGACAGCAAAGCGGTTAAAGGAAAAGGGAGAACATTTACCAAATAGCGATAATAACAGAAAGGGCTGGTGCCAGGGGTCTTATGCTCCCTAGATTAACCTTCAGCCTTGCGTCCTGACCCTTTTCGCAGCAGCCTATCCGCGGCGGCAGTTCCGGCACAGCATCCCCCCCTCTCTCTTCCCTCTGTCTAGCATCTCTCCTTTCTTCTTCTCTCCTCCCCCTCAGCATCCTCATCTTTCACCCCCTCACTTCCTGCTCAGCACAATCCCAATCTCCTTGCCTCCTTGGGATTTTTTTTTTTTTGCAATGCTCAGCATCCTTGCTTACTCTACCCCCCATGCCCCCGCACTCACCTGTCCTCTCTCCACACTCCCCCAGCTCCCTCTGTCTCCACATCCATTTCCTTCCTTTGTGCTGCTGCGCCTTAAAAGTGGCTTAGGCAGCACCTGAAGGTTTCGGGGGGGGGGGCTTTTTTTTGCCATCACCAAAATTTTGGTGAACCAAGCATTCGCCTAATGGAAGAACCAGCCCCGATAACAAAAAGATAAAATTAAGGGTACAGATAGGACTGTCCCCAGGATCTGCTTCCTATTCTTCCTGGTCAGTTCATGTTTCTGGCCTGGTGCCAGGATGCCACGTTTATAGCTGCTGCTTCTCCTGTTTTAACCCCAGGATTGTAAGGAGGTTTTCCTTGTTCATTCTTCTGAACCACGGCTCTGTTCCTTCTTGTCCAGTTGCTCCTCGGACAGTGGCTTCTCTCCCGGCTCCACTTGTTTTTAATCACTGCTCCTTGAGGTGCAGATTCCTCCCTCCCGGCTCCATTCTGCCCTCTGACAAAGCTCTACACCTCCCTGTTATTCTCCTCCCTCAGCCCTAATCCCTCCCTCTGCCCATGGACACATTGGTGCAGAGTATGGGGAATGGGACCCGGGGCCACTTTTGTGTGTATGGGGGGAGAGAGCTACATAAATCCAAATTAATGTTATTGCTTTGCCTAGTGGTTGACATCTCTGCCGACTGCAGAAGTAGGTAATGGACTTCCTGTGGCTGGTCCGGTTACCACCGGCCACATGGACATTAGCGGGCAGAGCCATGGAAGAACTGGGTAAGATATCTGACTTATTAACCCAGATGAGCCTCTGAATGAGCCGTGACTAAGCCAGCTGGGCACAGTAGGATCCTTTGTGAAGACCCTGCCCAAGGCTGGTGATGCCCCTTGACTGCCTCTTTCTCACCTTCTTGCTTCCAGCACGGACCCGGTCCTGAAAGACATGTGGCCAGAAGGCAAGCTGAGCATCACGGAGGTAACCAGACGCCCCCTGACCGCTGCCACCCTCTTTAAGAACTCCATGGTGGCCCTGGTGGAGAACTTGGCTTGCAAGGTAACACTTCTTCTCTGCCTCCCCCCCCCCCCCCTTTTCACGCTATCCTGTCTCCGTCACTCAGTAGGAGAGGCCTCTGCAGAGGTTGGCGCGGAATTACCAGGTGGCTTCACGTCATCAGGGGGAAGCTGAGCCATTTCTGGTTTCTCCCATTGTACTCTGTGGTCTTGTAAGTCTTGCTTTTCCTAGAAAAAAAAATTGAAGTAAAAGGGCCATAGATGTCATGGGATGAAACCAGGACTGGCGCAGCCTCTCTCTCTCTCTCTCTGACCGAAGACCTGGAGCTATGGACAGACTGATCCGGTCCTGTTTGGGTTTTTTTTTTTTTAATTCTGTTGCAGGCATACATTTGCAGTTCTGATTTCCCTTTGCCAGGATTACAGGTCCATGCATGCAGCATGATAAAAAACAAAACAAAACAGGGGAGAGGGGGGAAGGGGAGGTGAGTTGGGGGTGATGGGTTACTGTAGGTATTATCATTGAAAAAAATGGAATGTCACGGTTTCTCTGGTGTATTATGTGTTTAATTGTATTTTATTTGTGGCTGTTCCTAATAAAAAATGGTTTAAAAAAAACCAAACAGAAAACACAACTCCCGCCATGGCTGGTTCAACCTGTCCCTGAAACTATAGGGAGCCAGTTGGCAACCCTGCAGGGAGGGATCCGCACAGTCCCTTCTTCTTTGCAGCTGCACCGTTGCCGGAACAGAAATAGCAGATTCCCACTGAGTATGCAAATGAGGCGAGTGGGAGCGGGACACTAATTGACTTGGGAGTATTTCTGGAGACAGATTGTTTCCGTTAATAGTCCTGCGCACCCACGAGTTTAACCATATTTGGCGCCAGTCGGGTTCTGTGCAAGAGAAGCTGCTGTGTTTCCTCTTTTTCTCTGCTTGGTATTTTTCCCTGAGGGTGGCGATGGGCTTCCGGAAAGCACTGACAAGGGACCTCTGCAGGCAGGTCACGGTGAAAGCACGCTTCCAAGGTGGCCCCTGGTCTAGGCAGGTCACGCGCGCTGCACCTCAGTCAGGCGGCTCTTTAAGAGGCCTTTATTTCATTCGCTCTTTAATTAATCATGTTTTCCCGGTTTTTCGTCCTACTTCTTTGAAAAGAAAACAATTTAGATAGGTCATTTCCAACCCTTAACACCTCCACCCTCCCCCCCCCCCCCCCTTATGCTACGTTCTGATATATTGAGTTTGGATGATATTTAACAGAATCCTTCTTAAAGGCACAGTATAAGGTCATGTAGTAACATACATGCACACTAACACAACACAACAGGGGTCTTTACACCCCTGGCGCTTATGGCCTCCACTCGGCAAACGGTACCGGTTATTTGGATTTTGCCAAGTGTCGACTGTCATAAAAAAAGAAATGTTGATTTTAAGGGATGGGGTGGATGTCGAGACTTATTTGACACAAGCAAATAATTGTTCAGCATCGCAAAAATAAAAAATGTGTGAGCGGGCAGGAGACAGAGTCACCACAGATGCTCCACTAACAAACAACCTCCACGCAGCCTAACCCACCAGGGGCTGGTGAACCACACGCACAGAGCCCTCCACCCTGAATGTATTTAATTTTTCACATGGCAGGAGTCAGGGTTTTTCTGTGCACCCTCCGACTTAATATCATGGCGAGGTCCCGAAGTATAAAAAAAGTTAAAAAAAAAGAAAAAAATTTTTAAATGGGCCGGCGGCTGTCGGGCCAAAAACCGGACGCTCAATTTTGCCGGCGTCCGGTTTCCGAGCCTGTGGCTGTCAACGGGCTCGAGAACCGACGCTGGCAAAATTGAGCGTCGGCTGTCAAACCAGCTGACAGCCGCCGCTCCAGGCTAAAAGGAGGTGTGCTAGGGACACACTAGTGTCCCTAGCACCTCCTTTTGCCTGTTTCTACCGCACCACCTAATTTGCATACTGAATCACGTGCACCAGCAAGTGGCTGGTGCACGCGCCAGGAGAGCAGGCATTCATCTACTCTCCCATGGACTTTACTAAATCAGCCTGTAAGTTTATACCTGAGGCAATGGAGGGTAAAGTGACTTGGCTAAGGTCACAAGGAGCAACTGCAGACTCAATCACTGGTTTCCTGGTTTATAGCCCACTGCTCTAACCACTAGGCTACTCCTCCAGTACTGCTATTTTGTGCCAGACATCTTGGTGTTTTCATGGCATGTATGTTTTGAAAATAGCTTGGCAGACCCTCTCTGTTATACATGCATGCCAATACACTCACCAACCATATCACATACTTTTTCACACATACATTAGCTGTACCCGCACTGTACATATGCACCCATAAACCTGCACTCAGACACTGCAATCATGCTCTTATTTCCACTAAACCTATTAGAAAATATATAGACCACCAAAGTTATATAAAATACAAATATTTTCTTGGAAAGTAAAATTGATTACTCCATCCCCATTAAATTATTGTTTTTCTCATGCCTTTCTCTTGGGGTGGGGGGTGTCAGGTCCATTCGTGCCTCTTCCTTTGGATATAGGAAAATTAGTTTCTTACCTGATAATTTCCGTTCCTGTAGTACCAAGGATCAGTCCAGACTGCTGGGTTATGCCTCCCCTCCAGCAGATGGAGTCAGAGAGAAGCTGAAAGGCACCCTCTAGATATACCGGTGTGCCACCTGCGATCCCTCAGTATATTTGATATCAAAGCAGAAGGAAACCAACCCTCTGTAGCCCAACCACTGACTAGATCAAGTAGCAACATCATCCAACAACCGCAACAAACTTGTCACCCTATAAACTGAACTACAAATGAACTCAGAACAACTTACTGTTTCATCTGCAGCAACGCTTGTAATCACAACCTGAAGGTGTAGACTATTGCAAAAAGAACGACCCTATAGAAAAACACGAGCGGACTCTCCGAAAGATATAGACGTGTGCGGGTATCTGGACTGATCCTTGGTACTACAGGAACGAAAATTATCAGGTAAGAAACTAATTTTCCTTTCCCTGTACGTACCAGGATCAGTCCAGACTGCTGGGATGTACCCGAGCCGCCTTAAATGGGGTGGGACCCAGAGACTCCCGCTCGAATGACACTGCTCCCAAAGGACTCAGCCGACGGGCCACGAACATCCAAGCGATAATGCCTAGCAAATGTATGCAAGGATTTCCAAGTGGCCGCCCTGCAAATCTCCTGGCAAGACACCAACTGGCTTTCAGCCCACGAAGCTGCCTGAGAACGCAGAGAATGAGCCTTCAGTCCGTCGGGCACCGACTTACCACAACCAATGTACGTGGACGCGATTGCGGACTTCAACCATCGTGCAATAGTCGTCTTGTAGGCCTGAAGGCCCTTCTTGGAGCCATTCCACAACACAAACAGGTGATCCGACCTCCGAAACTCATTAGTCACCTCCAAATACCTCAGGAGAATACGACGGACATCCAAACACCTCAAGTCCCAACCTTGAGAAGACTGGAGCTCCTCCTCCGAAAAGGAAGGCAACTCCACCGTCTGATTAACATGAAGAGATGATGCCACCTTAGGCAAGAAGGAAGGAACTGTGCGCAATGACACACCAGACTCCGAAATACGCAAAAACGGTTCCCTGCACGAAAGAGCCTGCAACTCCGAAACACGACACGCTGAGGAAATGGCCACTAGAAATATTGTCTTGAGAGTCAAATCCTTCAAGGAGGCCCGCCTAACAGGTTCAAAGGGGGCAGTACAGAGACCACGAAGGACCAAGTTTAAGCTCCAGGAAGGAGAGGGAAATCTCACAGGGGGACGTAAGTTCCAAACTCCTCGCAAAAAATGAGCAACATCTGGATGACACGCCAGAGAGACACCGTCAACCTTGCCCCTCAGACAACTCAGAGCTGCCATGTGCACCCGAAGAGAACTGTAGGCCAGACCCTTCTTCAAGCCAGCTTGCAAAAAGGTAAGGATATGCCTGATAGAAGCCTGTCGCGGTGAAACCTTCAAGTCACAGCACCACGAGTCAAAGACCTTCCACACGCTAGCATAAGTAAGAGTAGTCGAGGATCTGCACGCCCGAAGTAGTGTAGTAATAACCGCTTCGGAATACCCTTTCTTCCTCAACTGCCTCCGCTCATACGCCAAGCTGCCAGACAGAAGCAATCCGCCTGATCGAAAAATACTGGACCCTGTCGAAGGAGATTCGGAAGGTGACCTAGACGCAGTGGCCCGTCCATTGCCAAATTTACTAGATCCTCGAACCACGGGCACCTTGGCCACTCCAGAGCCACGAGAATCACCAGGCCCCAATGGGATTCTATGCACCGTAACACCTTTCCCACTAGAGGCCACGGAGGGAACACATAAAGGAGAACGTGAAGAGGCCACCGAAGTACCAGTGCATCTACCCCTTTCGAGCCGTGCTCCCGCCTTCGGCTGAAGATACGCGCCACCTTGGCATTTAGTGGAGTTGCCATCAAGTCCAAGCATGGCACTCCCCAACGCTGAGTTATGAGAGACATCGCTTCGGCCGACAGCTCCCACTCCCCTGGATCTAGGTGCTGCTGACTGAAATAATCCGCCTGAACATTGTCCACGCCTACAATATGGGTGGCCACGATGCGGTCTAAGTGACGTTCCACCCAGGCCATCAACACAGACGCTTTGGCCGCCACCGGCCGACTCCTTGTGCCTCCTTGTCGGTTTATATATGCTATCGTGGTCGCGTTGTCCGAGAGAACTCTCACCGCCCGACCTCGTACCATCGGGAGGAGTTGATGCAAGGCCAGGCGAACCGCCCTGGTTTCCAGGCGATTGATGGACCACATGGCCTGGCAAGGAGACCACGTCCCCTGTACCGCTCGGGACTGACACATGGCCCCCCAGCCGGAGAGACTGGCATCCGTCGTTACGACTATCCAAGGTGGAGGTTCTAAGTCCATGCCTTGCAGGAGATGGTCCGGGACCAACCACCAGTCGAGACTGGATCGGGCCGGCTTCAGCAATGGTAACACCATGCCGTAATCCTCGGACCTGTGATCCCAATGAGAGAGAAGAGCTCTTTGTAAAGGCCGCATATGCGCAAAAGCCCACGGTACCATCTCCAGAGTAGAAGCCATATGTCCAATGACTTGCAAATAATCCCAGGCCATGGGTAACGGGAGATCCAACAGGTTTCGCACCTGTGCCATTAGCTTGATCATCCGCTGATGTGGCAGGAACACCTTGCCTACCGAAGTGTCGAATCGAGCTCCCAAGAACTCCAATTGCTGGGTTGGTTTCAGCTGGCTTTTCTTGAAGTTGACTACCCAACATAGCGTCTGCAGTTGTTCCACCACCAACCGAACCGCCCGCTTGCACAATGCTTCCAACTTTGCCCAGATGAGCCAACCACCAGAACCTTGGTGAACACTCTTGGGGCCGTCGCCAACCCGAACGGAAGGGCACAAAACTGGAAATTGTTCCCTAACACCATGAACCTTAGGAATCTCTGATGACGCTCCTGGATCCCAATATGGAGATATGCCTCGGTTAGATCCATAGAAGCCAAAAATTCTCCCTTGTGGACGGCCGCAATAACAGATCGTAGCGTCTCCATGCGAAAACGAGGAACGCATAAGGTCTTGTTGACCCGCTTTAAATCCAAGATTGGTCTGAACGTGCCTTCCTTCTTGGGAACCACGAAGTAGATGGAATACCGGCCAGTCCGATGTTCGGCCGGCGGAACGGGGATCACCGCCCCCAGTGTCCTCAACCGGTCCAATGTTTGAGCAATAACCCCCTGCTTTTCCGGAGGACCGCATGGCGACGCCAGAAAAAGATCCCGGAGCGGACGAGCAAAATCCAACACGTAACCATGACTTACCACGTCGAGGACCCCCTGGTCCGACGTTATCTTGGCCAACCGACCCCCGATGCGCGGAATGGAGGAATGGGTCTGTGCACCTTCATTGTGTAGTTTTGTTGGGAGTAAAGGCCTGGGAAGATCCTGACCGCTGAGGTCGCCTGCCATGAAAGGAAGGAGTCCAAGACTGTGCCCTCGACGCTTGCTGTCTCTGAGGAAGGGAACCACTCCTCCCCGTACGGAACCGGCGTTGACCTCAGAACCGACCCCTGGAATTCCCGAAGGGCCGAGACTGCCGGGGCTTATCTTCAGGCAACTTATAAACCTTGTTGTCTCCTAAGTCCTTGATAAGCTGATCCAGTTCGTCTCCGAACAACAATTTTCCCTTGAATGGAAAAGAACCCAGCCATGATTTAGAGGAAGCATCCGCCGCCCAGCAATGGAGCCAAAGCAACCGCCTGGCAGATACTGCCGAAGACATAATGGGAGCCGAAGTCCGTCGCTTCAATACGATCTCCAACTTTCGGTCCTGGAGATCCTTTAACGCTATACCCCCTGTCACGGGGATGGTAGTATGCTTAATCACGGCCGTAACCGCCGAATCCACCGTGGGAGTTTTGAGAAGATCCAAAGACTCGGACGGCAGGGGGTACAACTTGTCCATAGCCCTGCTAACACTCAGGGAAGCTTCCGGAAGATCCCACTCCTTAGAGACAATTTGTCGTAGTTTAGGATGAAAAGGAAAAGTTGGTGGGAGGTCTCGAAGACCCGCTAGAGCTACATCCCCCATGGAAGTATCAGCTTCCTGGTGTGGAACCGAGATATCCAGTTCCTTTAACACTTGCAGGATCAAGAAACGCAGCTCATCCATGCCAAACAAATGGAGAATCTGGGGATCATCCCCCTCCACAGTTGTCTGACCTTCCGAATTGCTCCCTCCGTGTCCGGAGCTGCCGGAGCGGGATCTGGGAAGTCCGGTACTTCCGCGCCCCCCTGGGGCTGGGGAGCGCGAACTCCCACCTTCCCCTGGCCCGAAGAGGTCCTAGGGACCTTAGGAGGAGAAGGAACATCCCCCTCACAGCCCGCCTCTGCTTCCAAGAAAGATTTGTACATTAATAGCACAAATTGCGAAGAAAATGTGACCAGCCTCTTATTGGTGTCCCCCGCGGGTCTGGGAGTAGGGGGGGGGGGGTCGAGGAGGATCCAAATCGACCGAACTGTGCGGGCTCAAGGCAGGGAGGAAGGGGGAGAATCCTCTGCCTCTGACGCTGTTCCCTCTGTCGGCACCGCTTGCAAGATGGCCACCGCCTCCTTCTCTAAGGGAGGCGGGGCTGAGTCCAGAGCACTCCCCGATGTCGCGCTGAAGGAACGCTGCAGGCAGTGCTCGGCCCCCGAGAGGGTCCCTCGCCCCCGGGGAGACAGCGGGAGCAGAGACCCTCTCGGGAGAGTTGCGCCCCCGCCCCCCCCTGCAGGCCGTACAGGCTGAAGAACGCGGCATGGAGAGCCGATCCGAGAAGACACGCAGTCAGCAAGAAACACGCGCCAAAAAGGTAAGTTACTGGCTCCTCAGGAAACAGCGTGCCGGGTGAGCCAGCCACCCCGTCCGGAGTCCCCGGGCTGAACCGCGGCAGGCTGGGGCTGCAAGGATAAGCCCACTGCCTGCCCCCAACAGGACTTAAGTGGCTTGTGCTTGTTCTAATTCTTTTAATTTTTTATTTTTTTTAAACAAAATCGTGCTGTTGCTAAAAGCCCCCTTCAGAGGAAAAACCTCTGAAAAACTGGTACTGTGGGGGGAGGGTGACCAGCCCACCGGTAATCTCTCCCCCAGGCCCAAAGGGACAAACTAGCTCCGGGAAATTGGTGCGAGGGCAAAGCCCTTCCAAGCCTGCCACCACCTGCCTTCTCGCTGCGCATAAAACTCAATTAAAAACACCTAAACTTCCAATTTTAAACTACTGGAAAAGAATAACAAACTATTTGATTCAGTCAGGGAAGGTATATAAAAAATTGAACCTGGATAACCAATTAACTAAAGTAGAGGATCAGGACCGCAGGTTATGCCTCTCAATCTGCTGGAGTCAGAGAAAATACTGAGGGATCGCAGGTGGCACTCCGGTATATCTAGGGGGTGCCTTTTCAGCTTTTCTCTGACTCCATCTGCTGGAGGGGAGGCATAACCCAGCAGTCTGGACTGATCCTGGTACGTACAGGGAACAGGAGCCTCTTTTTCCTCCATGGTAACAATAGCTTCCTACACCAACTTCTCCCTCAAAAGGAGTAGCATGTCAGGATGGGGCTGGAAAAGAAAAGAAAAGAAAAAAAAAAAAGGCAAATTAGACAGCACAGCCACAGAGCATAAACCCCACAGAGACAAGGAGATTGGAAAGGAAGACAAGACACAGTGCATGCTTCTCCACTCAAAAAGAAACTGTGTCTTCCTGACGACAAGAAAGCATCCCCAGGTATCAGACCTGAACTGGAGGGCTCGGGCCCTTCCCAGAGGGAGCTGAATCATCTCTGCACGCAGGGAAAAACATAAGAAATAGGTAAACAAAATGACACACATGGCCATAGAATAGCAATGGTAAAGTGGACTGCGCAGAGGAGAAAAAACACACAGAGGATAATTTTCAAAGCTTTTTCTGCTGGTAAGCAGCTGTTTACCTGCGAAAACAAAAAAAAGCCCTGCTGAATATTCACCCCTCCCCGTCCATCACTGCGTTTTAAAAGTACCCGCACTGTTCACAGCAGGGATATATTTACTCACCACCAAAGAGGGGCAGAGCAAGGTTATCAACAGAGGTCAAGAGAGGGAAAACCTGCAGAGGGGCTTTTCATTTTGAAAGCCTGTGCAGGCTTTCCAGGGGTACCTCTGCACTTCTGCAAAGCAGGTGCAAATAGTAAATAGCCTCATTAAACCTGCAGTCCCCCTGTCGGCCGCATTTTCAAAGGGAAATTCCGTGTGGGGTTTTCCATTTCAAATTGTGTTTGCAGGGCCACGGGTGCAACGTACCTACGGGCCTGCAAGCATTGCAGGCTGTATAAAAATTGCCTCCACAGTGTACTAAAGGTCAGGAAATGTTGTGGTCATAGGAGAAATGCAACTTACTGTGCAAGCAAACAGCACATGTCTTTTCTTTGCATCCAAGAAGGGGCCACACTGAAAGAACTGTATTGGAGCCGTGTTCCAGCACGCACACACACACACACACACACAGAGCAACCAAGGAGAACGACACAAGCAGTAGCCATGCAATGTTGAAAAGATGGACCTGTGCTGGCACCACAGCAGAAAACCTGATACACCAGCATGATACACAAACATAGCCACCACAGGATGTTACATATTCTTCTTCAGACAAGTAATCTTTTTGACAGGGAGAGGCATATAAAAGAAAATATTCACATAGTGGCAGTCCAAGATCCACCAGAGTTGGTCTTCTGGGCCCTCAGCATGGCGGGTCCTCCATAAACCATTGCAGTACAAGCTCCAGCAGAGTGTCCTGTCCCTAACCCAGGAGCAAGGTGGTGACAGGGTCCAGGTCGATCTGAAAAAATATAAAAAAGAGAATGCACTGTTAGGATACAAATAGTTCACAGCAATCTACTCATGCACTAATAATGTCCACTCTCAACCTGGAAGAACACATTAGACCCATCAACAGTGTGTGAGAGTCCTAAACGTATTTATTTATTTATTTATTTAATTTATTTTTATATACCGACATTAAACATGTGTATCACATCGGTTTACATGATATCTTTTGTGATAATGTGACGGCGGTCATATTATCTTTACATTGTAACATTGTAAAAAACACAACTACATATTGATTTAACAGTTATAACATTATAAACATTGATTAACAAACGTTAATACGCTTCTTAACATTGTCATTAACATAGCTAAATGTTATTGTTGACATATGTTGTTTGTTCGAGATGATATGAGATCTCTTGATGGTTTATGAGATCTCTTGGAGGGAATAGGGTTGGATCTAAGTAGCGTGGGTTAATTGTTGTTGGGATAAACTTCTCACTCACAACGAGAAGAGAAAAGATACAGATACCTATTGGACTAGATGGGAGGACCCAGCAGGTTACTCTATGGCAACGATTCTCAACCAGTCCCTGAAGACCATCTGGCCAGTTTAGTTTTGATATTCACAATGAATATGCATGAGATATATTTGCATATGCTGCCAACCTTCCATACAGATATATCTCATGCATATTCATTGTGGATATCCTAAAAAAATAGACTAGTTGTGTAGTTCTTGAGAACCAGGTTCAAAACCACTGACCTAGGGGACCACAATGTTAGGATTGTGGAACCTTGTGTTGGGGTGAGTTTGACGCAACCTACAGGGAAGGTCCTCACTGCCAATTGGCAGAGTAGATGGTGCAGAGACTGGGCTGGAGCTTCGGCTTTACCAGTCCCTTTCCTTCTGGTTGAGCCTTTGGGCTCCGGGGGCCAGTCTTTGAGACGCAGGCAGAAGGGAAGATCTGGTGTCAGGCTAAGGTTGGAGGCAGGTGGCAAGCAGAAGTGACAAGATTCAGGATTCTCTTCAAAGATATGTAAACAACTCTTCAAAATATGTAAAATATATTCTCTTATATTAAATATATAAAATATATTTAATATGTAAAAAATATTTAATATAAAAATATGTAAAATATATTCTCTTATATATTAAAAATATGTAAAATATGTAAAAATATATTCTCTTCAAAATATGTAAACAACTTCCAAATCAAAAATTCGCCAATGCAGGAATCACTGCTTAAAGTATTTGAAAAATACTTTAAGTTGTTTACATATTCTTAAGCGGGGACGCAGAAAATCTAGCATCTAGACTGACATACCTCGTTTATGAAGCAGTGTGAGTGGCTCGCATAACTAAGGTTTTGGTTTGCCACCCTGTTGCTACATAAAAGAATGTTTATGTAGTTTCATAATCATCAGAAGCAACTTGAGCCCTTGATGCAGCCTTACTGGGCGAAACCCGTCCGGAGTCGGGCTCTCTAATAGAATATATTAATAAATTCTTTCCACAGCGTAAGGTTGTCCCTTTGTTGTTTTTTGCCAAACTATGGTCAGCGGCAGGCGGCAGGCAAGGGTGGTCGCAGTCCAGGCTGGGATCTGAGGCAGGCGGCAGGCAAGAGTAGATAGGGTACAGGCTAAGGTCAGTTCTGATAATCAGTCCAAAGGCAGGCTAGGCTAGGAGAGAGGAGGGCAAGGCTGGGATCTGAGGCTGAAGAGATGAAGACAAGGCTGGGCAGGCTGAAGAGAGAAAGGCAAGGATGAGGAAAAGGCTGGAACATGAGCTGGATTGCGGGAGCAGCAGAAACTCACTATCTGAGGATAATCGACCCATTGCTGAGGCACGTCTGTGTTGCACAGCCAGGGTTTAAATACCCAGTCATCAGGGAGTGCCAGTGAGGTCTGTTCTCACTTCAGGGTCTTCATATGACGGTGCACGCTGTGTGTGCATGCTGAGAGGAAGGGCCCAGCGCTGGAGACAGCAGGGTTCCTGGCTGCATGGAACGGCGGCATTCCAGGCCACACAGAGGGCGATGCTGGGCAGTCTTGGCGGCGTTGGGTGAGTGAGCTGGCTGGCGGGAGTAGTCCGCAAGTCAGCAAATGCAACACACAATACTGGTCCCAGAATACCAGCTGTAGAAATGCTAGCAAAGGGAGGGTGGCTACAGTTGAGATAGTGGTGCAGTGAGTTGCCATCCTGGTTCTTGCTGAGCCAGTGCTCATGAGCCACGTGAATCCTGCATTCTTAGAGTATCCAGCACCACTTAGAGTGCTGTGTTAGAGTGATTTAAATGGCGCACATCTCTCTGAATTCCCTAAACACAGGTAAAATGTATCCTGTGCTCTCTTACAATAAACAGCAGCCTTTGAAAAGGGCCAGGAAGAATAAATAGTAAAAGGCAGGCTCCTGTCTCTGGATGTGAGCGTTGCTTTGTATGTCTGCTGACATATATCACTGTACACGGCAGAGAAAACTGGGGATGAGTGGGTAGGTCATGAACATGGGGTACCATGTCCTGGGGCCCAGGTTGGAGTGACATCTATGAATGTAGGGCCCCCTATATTATTTCATAATAGCTAGGGATGCTCTATGTGGAGTCCTACAGAGGAGATGATGCACAGCTGGAGCCCTTGTATATGGAAGACAAGGCTCCTCTGCCCAGTCTCCCTGCCGTTGCTATCCTGTGTTGAGCTGTTGTAGGGTGTTGTGAAGTGTGAGGCTGTGGCAGCATGCAGGGTGAATACTGAGCAGTCTGCGTGAGGGAAAGGAGTGCTTAGCCCAGAGTATGGCAAAGCTGTACATTCATGGTTAATGCAGCTCATTCAGTGAAGGAGAATAAAGATTGCCGAGATGGGGAAAAGTTGTCGTTACATGTTGGCTTTGCATGCCAAAAGTAAATTTTGCATTTTAGATCAATAAGCCGTTGGTGGGGGCTTTTAGAGCTGTAAGAAGCATTTTCACCTCCGTGTGTGACTGGTGCTTTTCTCCCACTGATTCCTAAGGAACCAGGCTGAATTAGTGTTCAAGTCAGTATGCAAATGAGGCACTGTAGAAATTGAAATGTGGGCAGGCCTTCCTTCATGCTGATATCATGGCCCGGGCATGTTCAGTGTGCTTGCTCCACTTTCTCCTATAGGGGATTGACATCATCAAAGCAACCCTGCATGTCCAGTAAGGGACAATGAGGCTTGTGCATGTTGTAATGAGGCTGGTAATGTGCAGGGCTGAACCTTGGGTCATACTCCCCCTCCCCCAGTTCATCTCTAGCACAGCGCTCCCTCCCTACCAGCAGAAGTGGTTCCAGAACGGGCTCCCTTCTTTGGCAGTATCAGTGCTGGCACAGCACCCCTCCGGGCTTTGTGCTGGCAGACGTGTGCCGCCCCCCCCCCCCCGCCCCCAAAACGTTGACGCTCTTGGCAGTCGCCTAGTTTGCCTAATGGAAGCACCGGCCCTGATAACATACTCTGTGGCATGGAGCCAGGCTGGTTCCAGACGCCTCATTATGTGCTCATTAACGACTTAATTTGCTGCTCTTTGGCCTCCCTCCTGATCTCAGAATAGCATTTCAAATATTTGACCTGACCCTCCTGAATAGGTATTTATCGCGCCTCTTTCCTGGCCTCTCAGTGGACGAATCAAGCCAGTAGTTTTGCTGCCGGGTGGTGAGGGCCTCGGCCCACCCATGCCACCCAGTGCTTCCTGCCCACTGAGATCCTCCTTGATCTCTAACCATCTCCCTCCGATGCCCCTCACTCCCACGCCCCCCTCTTCCTCAGTTTCCCTTTAAAGCGTGCGCCTGTCACTGTTTGGTTACTGTCACCTCTTCGGGCCACCTCGCCTGTTTCGTGGCTCTGCTGCCTTCTGTTTTGGTTTCTTTTGCGGCTCCTTTGGAGTGAAACCCGTTCATAGCAGCTTGTAGGAGCCGCTGCCTCCTGGGCACCGCATAGCACATTCCCCACTCACGGGCAGAGAGAACGGGGGAAGACCACAGACGGAAACAGAAAGAAATCCTGAAAGAACCAGTCAGTGAGCATTAATTGAAGTTTGTGTGCTTTATTTGTGTAATCCGCCTTGCAACAGCCTTACCGAAAAAGGCGGAAGAAAAGCGCTGTAGATAGACTAATTAATTAATATTAAAAAAAAAAAACCCTGAAAGGGACATAGTTCCACGCAGCCGAGCAGTCCATTTTCACAAAGGAAGGGGGAGAAGGAAACCGAGAAGGTTTCTTAAAACAGTGGTCCCCAACCCTGTCCTGGGGGGGCCCACCAGCCAGTCGGGTTTTCAGGATATCCACCGTGAATATGCATGAGAGAACATTTGCATGCACTGCCTCCATAACATGCACTGCCTCCATAACATGCAATTTTTCTCTCATGTATATTCATGGTGGATATCCTGAAAACCCGACTGGCTGGTGGGGCCCCCCCCAGGACAGGGTTGGGGGACCACTGTCCTTAAAAGAACTGCGAGTGGCCATCCCCCGCCCCCCCCCCCCCCCCGGAGCCAGATCGGCCAGGCTGTAAACAGTTAACACCTCGCTGGCTGGCGGGGGAACGAGAAATCCTTGGTGCAGCAGCTGCCTTGGCAACAGTCTGCGGTGAAAAACTCCTGAATAATTTGTCTTTTTCTCCAGTTCTGTGATCACTAACCTCTTCGCAGAAGCAGGGTCTAAAATTAGCTGGCCGTAGGAAGAGAAGACAGACTGAGGGGCAGGAGAGGAAAGGGAAGGAGGGAAGCAGAAGAGGCAGAGTCGCAGCAGATACATGAATGGAAACAGAGAGGCTTCTTGTCAGATATAGTTGCTTTTGGCGGGCTCATCCTCTGCCCACGGTGGGCTGCAGGTCTGTCATTATATAACAGTGCCATCCCTGTAAAGAGGGAGAGGGCTGGAGACAGGGTTAGGAAGCAGGGTGACCGACATAGCAACAGGTCATTAGGCACAACATGGCCCAGTTCTGGGTTCTTTTGGGAGTTGCGTTTTGGTTTTTTTTTGTAGATTCCATCCCACGGCATGCTGGGGTTTGTAGTTCTGTGCTCCTAGTAGGAAAGCCAGGCCCGCGACCTTGCAGTCGGCCGCTCCCTCTTGTAGGTGGTCCCCCGGAGTGTAACACCTAGGCAGTGGTGACTTCCTTGTCCCTTCCCACCCCTCACGCCCAAGGCTCGAGAGTCACGGCACTTTGGCAGCTAGTCATAGCAACACCTATGACTGCTTCAACGGCAGGGGACAAGAAAAAAAACCCAACAAGGGCTGTACAACATAGTCTAGGTAAAACAAATAAGCATTGGTGTAGCTTGCTTATCGCGGCGGTTACTGCCCCTACTACCCCTAACTAATCAAGCTAGATATTTCACTTGGATGCAGCTCCATCACTGCTCTCTACATTAATGGTGGGGGTGGAAGGGGAATAGAACAAGGAGCTAAGAGAAACAGATAAGAATGAGAGAAAAAATGTGTGAGGCTTGCTGGGCAGACTGGATGGGCCATTCGGTCTTCTTCTGCCGTCATTTCTATGTTTCTATGTTTCTATGTTTGGTTTCAGTCCCTTTTTGCGCTCCTGCGGGATGCAGGGGACGCACTGGCTGGCTTATTAGTTTTGTCGGGAGGAGGCTATCAGCCTTCCTCCCGAATATCGTTTGGTATTGGGCTGAAATAGGAGCCAGGCCTGTGACTCCCAGAATAGGTTGGAACAGATCAGGAGGTAAAAATAAATTCCACAGGTGGAGCCCCACCTGGGGTTTTGGCATTCAGTTCTCAGGTTCAGGTCCTACCCCTCAAATCTGCCAAAACAGTTATTCTAATAAGCAGCAGTGCCTGTGGGGCAAACAGGTGAGGAGTCATCAGCCATTTAATAGGCTATAGCAGGGGTAAGCAACTCCGGTCCTGGAGTGCCACAAATAGATCTGGTTTTCGGGACACCCACAATGAATATACATGATATACTGTATATATTTGCATACAATTGAGAGTGCATACAACTATAACCTCATGCATATTCATTGTGGATATCCCGAAAACCAGACATGTTTGTGATACTCCAAGACCACAGCTGTCTATCCCTGGCTATAGCAGGGGTAAGCTGTTGTAAGTAAGGCTGCCAACTGACTCCAGATTTTCAGGACAGTTTGATCCAGTCCTGGTTTTACTGTATTTCCTGCACCGAATAGTAGCTCTGGTGCCTCCTATTGATTCCCCTGAGAAAAGTCTATGTAGGCAGTGGGGTAAAATCAGAACCGGATCAGTCTGTTCTGAAAATCTGGATCCAGTTGGCAACCCTAGTTATAAGACATATGATTATAGCAGTGGTCCCCAACCCTGTCCTGGGGGCCTACCAGGCAATCGGGTTTTCAGGATATCCACAATGAATATGCATGAGAGAAAATTTGCATGCACTGCCTCCATAACATGCACTGCCTCCATAACATGCAAATTTTCTCTCATGCATATTCATTGTGGATATCCTGAAAACCCGACTAGCTGGTGGGCCCCCAGGACAGGGTTGGGGACCACTGGCTTATAGCATACTGAAGAAAGGACAGCTAACATTAAAGTACCCGGAGAGAGAGAATTAGTAACACACTAAATGGGAGGAAGAATATTTAATGTTATAGTGCACTGGAAGGCAAGGGTGTGCTGTAGCACATAAAGAGAGGGATGTTCAGTGTTACAGTAGACAGGGAGGGAAGGAATGTCAGTATTTATAGTAAATAAGGAGGAAGAGAGGCAAGTGTTATAATACAGAATTTCATTATACAAGGAAGGAAGGAAGGAGGGTCAATGGTGTAGTACACAAGGAGGAAGAAAGTCACTGGCTGAAAGGGACCATCATAAATAATGGAATTACGTGGTTTCCACACAGGTCCCAACTCTCTCCTTTAAACCCTCCCTTCTCCCCTCCCTGGTGCTGTAACTGTGCTCCTGTCCACGACAGGACCACAGCTGCTGTCATGTTTTCCCCAGGCTCCTGCCCTTACCCTTTTGCCAGGCAGGAAAATGCCTTGATGGGGACGGAGAGGGTCAGTACTGACCTCTTGGCCAGCCATGCTAGTGAGTTGTGTCGCTTCTCCTTAAGTCCCCAAACGTGGCTGTCTCCTTGATCGGCGAGGAGGCCTGCTGCTCACTGCCACTGCTCCCATCAGTTCCTTTGCCACCGGTTCTTCATTGGGTAGTAGGACCTGAGCTTCCCCACCAGCTCCTGCAGCCCTGGTTGCTTGAGAGTGCTGTTGCTGGTTTTTTGGATAGCGGGGCCTTGATCTCCTCGCCAGCTCTGTCGCTCCAGTTGCTCAGCAATGCCACCACTCTGTTTCTGGATAGCAGAGCCTAGCCTCCTGGCCATCCCCACTGGACAGCATCATTGCGGCTCTTCACATGTATGTGAAATTATTCACCAAAATATTTATTTAGCATAGCACTTACTTATTCGTACAAAAGGCTTCGTGTGGCCAAACGCCTACAGATTTAATAATAAATAGGCCCAGCTGAGCGCAGAATAGATTTTAAAGCCCACAGAACCAATGAAAAGGTGGTATTACGTTACCCAAACCTTTTCACTCAATGGTAGATTGATGGCATTTCTAACAAATCAGAAGGCAGCTCTATTGAACATGTCAACCAAGCTAAAATAAATTCACTGAACTCATACACCATTCATAAAAAAAAGTCCCCAGTCAATATTGACTTTCAAGCCAAGTTTGGGCTAACACATAATCTCCACCTCGTGGTTGTTCCATAATCTGATCTGTTATATATATTTTTAATGATTCAAACGTATGTTGGAAGTCCATACAGTGCAAAACAATAGGCGCATCTATTTTAGCAAGATATAGATAGCGTCTGTGTTCCACAATTCATGTACGTAATACTCGGTTTGTTTTCCTGATATATAACTTTGGACATGAACATTCTATAACATAAATCACGAAGATCGATGCACAGGTAGTGAAATGATTTAAATGATAAATTCAATGGTCAGCAGGGTTTTCAAAAAATTTACATTGTACAGAGACTCCACATATGGAACATTGTCCACAACAATAATGACCTCTTGCCTTCTCTCCATTCAGACCTGTATGGTCATACTCTTCACAGATGGTAATAATGATGGACAAAGAAACTGTTGTAGATTTCTAATTTGTGTAAATGTGAAACAAACGTTAGTTGTTTTAAAACATGATTGAAGGCTCAGTAGAATCCAGTACGATCTTATAATCTTGATTTGATTTGGAAAAGACGAATACCTCATCACATAAGTAGTAATATTTTTTTCCGGTTGAAAAATACGTTTCTGTAAGAGCAGATCTCTGTTAGAATACAGTGTAAGTTTATATGACTTACACAGACAAGAAGATGGATACCCTAATGCTAAAAGCTGCCAGCTCAAAAGCTCAGACTGTTTTTTAAGTTCAAACATTGTGGGGGTAATTTTCAAAGGAGTTACGTGCATAAATGTAACTACTATTGTAGCAATTTTCAAAAGCCATTTACTCACGTAAAGTGCACTTATGCGAATAAATCCTATGGACGATTCAATGGCATATATTGTAGCAATTTTCAAAAGCCCACTTACTCGCGTAAAGTGCATTTACATGCGTAAAACCCAGTTTTACGCATGTAAATGCTTTTTAAAATCAGACCCACAATGTCTAATCTATAAAAACCAAGAGTAAGGCATATTCTCTTTAAAAAAACAGAACAAAACAGGATGTGCACTTGCATAATGGAGAAACATATTCTGATTAGTGGTCTTCTTAAAAAGTGAAGTCTCTACGGTACCCTGTGACATTTTAAAAATTCTCAAATCCAAAAAAAGAAATGAAACTCCAGTCATAGTGCATAGTAAACTAAAGATGATCATCACAGGCATTAAGACACTTGTAAAATCTCAAAAGGAAATCCAAAGATCCTTGCCACATGAGAACGATGTCGTCTCATGAAACTCTTCCAGACCTTAATACAAGGCAAAAAAGGAAATTGATTTATCCAGTTCTCTTTGAGGCCTCAATTTAGGCACAGGCAAACCTGGGCAACTGCCTCCGGTGCCAAATTTTCTTAGGCGCCGGAGCACCGCAGCTGCCATGCTGCGGTCCTCCATACCGGCACCGCCCTGGCCCCACACCAAGGAGTAATTTTGGAATGGAAATTAAGCGCGGGACCTGCAAGCCCCCACACACTCAGAGGTACTGCAATGTCCCGCCTCGCACACGTGTTTCCGTGGTAACAGGAAGCCCAGGAGGAAGGGGCGGGGTTCCGAAGTGCCTCTGAGCCAGTGAGGGCTTGCAGGCTCCACACTGAATCGCCTTGCTGAAGTTGCTGCTGTGGTAGGGCGAGGGTGGGACTCTGGGAGAAGGAGGAAAGGATCTGGACAAGGCAGGGATAAGAACTGGAAGAAGGCTTAATGCACATAACCAGAGGTACCGCCAGTAGAAAACAATACTCCAGGTGAGGTCTCACCAGTGCCCTGGACAGGGCACTGGTGAGACCTCACCTGGAGTAATGTGTCCGGTTCTAGAGGTTGTACTCCCATAAAAATATTAGACAGAGTTGAGGCAGTCAAGAAAAGAGCTACCAAAATGGGGCAGAGTCTGCACCAAACGTCCTGTGAAATAAGACCTAAGGACATAAATATGTATAGCCTAGAACAGGGTTTCTCAGCCCAGACCTTGGGACACATTCAGCCAGTCTGAATGAATGAATGAAAGCATGAGATGGATTTGCATATGATGGAGGCAGGGTGCCCGCAAATCTATCTCATGCATATTCATTGTGGATACATGATTGTCTTCCCTAGAAGAGAAGAGAGGAAAGGGAAGAAATGATGGAGATATTCAAATACCTCAAAGATATTTTAAATGCACCAGAAGCAAGCATTTTTTAATGGAAAGGAAATTCTAGAACAGAGGCGGGCAAAACCTTTGGCCTGAGGGACACACTGAGGTGGGGCTGCAGTTCCAAAGCTGGTTCTGGGGAGCTCCCCAGCCAGTCATATTTTCAGGATATCCACAATGAATGTGCATAAGATAAATCTGCATGCAATGGTGGCCCTGCATGTAACTTTGTCTCTTGTACATTCATTGCAGATATCCAAAAAACCCGACTGGCTGGGGGTCCCACAGGACAGGTTTGAGAACCACTGAGGTAGGGATATTGTATGAGGATCAGGCAGGAAACTATCAGGGGAGGACATGGGATTGACTTGCTGACATCAGGTCCTTGCTATTATAGGAAATGGGTTTTTAGAATAGCAACAGGGAAGCGTTCTTCAGTGTAGCTCAGGACACCCCTGCCTGGGATCTGAAATCTACTATTCAGCTAGATGACTACTTCAGATTGACTGAACAATAAGCATTCCCTTTTAAAGGAAGGGATTTCATTTATTTTCCCAGTTACAGCCTCCATCACAGTGACAGGACTCCACACACCATGTGGAAGGCTTCCAGAGAGTTAGAATTATGTCACCATAAATAACATGTAGCTAGGGCTGCTACCCGACCCAGATCTGCCCTGACAGGCCGATCCAGCCCTGCTTTTACCCCATTGCATCTATGGACATGTGGTTCTGCATTTTCTAGAGCAGAGAACTGGAGTATCCTCTCCTCATCTAGTCTGGTTTTTAGGCTATCCACAAAGAACGTGCATGATATAGATTTGCATGAAGTGCCTCCATTGTATGCAAATATATCTCAGGCATATTCGTTATGAATATATTGAAAACCAGACTGGCTGGGGAGGTACTTGGGACCTAGCTTGAAAAACAGTGCTCTAGGAAAAGCAGATCCACATGTCCATAGATTCAAAAGGGAAAAGCTAGGACTGCATTAAGCTGTTCATTTTGGCCTGGATCAGATGGCATCCCTAAGCATATATTGGGAGGTTTTGGGTGCTGGTTTGTGATCAGTACTCTGTGACAGAGGCCTTGCCTGGAAATACAGTAAACAAAGTCACGTATTTGAAGTACACATTCCGGGATGTCTGCTACAGGATGTGGAAAACCCCATGACAAGACTGAAGCAGCAGAGCTGGCTTGTGACTCTGCCTGGACAGAGGATTTAGGTCACTTCTGGATTTCTCAAAATCCCATCCGGATGCATTCTGGTACCTGATGTGCCAGTTTCAAATGGCAGAAGACAAGGACCACAAGTACTACAATGCATTGAATTGTGAATTCAATAAGCAGGATGGAGCTAAAGTCTCCTGCTAGGAACTGGCTCATTTGGCGGCTCGTGTACAGAGGCATGGCCCTGGTTAGGCCAAGGTTATGATGAACAGCCCGCTCTATTTTAGTAGGGAAAATCAGAACTACAATTCCATGCATGCAGTGGGGCAAAAGCAGGACTGGATCATCCTGTTCAGTGAACCTGGGATGAGATGGCGACCCTAGGTCAGTCTCAATAGAAAACTGACAAAAAGTAAAAAAAAAAGTAGGTTTCCAGTCATAAGAAGCAGAGTGAATGAATCAGCTAAGCTTTTGCTGCAAGACAGTCATTCTCCTTGAAAAGTTCATGTGCCTAGCCATTAGGGGGAGAAGCTGGGCTATGAAGGTATTCATTGTGTGGCCTACTTTGAATCTTATTGGCCTAACATAAGAATTATCTAAAGGTATTGTTGTACATAAGCATTCCCAGAGATTGTCTATTCAGGCCTCAGGACCCACCTGGCTCCTCCAGTTTTCAGGATTTCCCCAGTGAATATGCATGAGGTATATTTGCATACAGTGGAGGCATATTCATTAGGGATATCCTGGAAACCCAACTGGTTTGATGGGCCCTGAGGACTGGATTGTGCCCCCCCCCCCCCCCCCGTTCTAAACCACACAGGTCTCTTCATCTTTGTTGTGCACCTTCCAGGGGTCTGCAGTGCTGACGCTCAGATAGACCACACAGCACGCTACAGAAATTCTCTGCAGCCTGTACTGCTTCTTAGAATTTATGTTTTAATTGCTTACATCACTCTTTGATACAAACCAAGCAAGTGGGCAGGCTAATCACTTACTGTACGTACCGTGACAACCTGATCCAGCAAAGCTGTCACCAGATTGTATCCTAGCGGTCGGAGACCAAATTTAGAAAGTGTGTAGGCTGAAAATTGTATTTGGAACTTGCATATATTTGTTGCATTTTGAATCCAAATATAACATTTCTGCATGTGTTCCTCTAGGTGGAGGCTAAGCCATGCATGCTGGTGGGGAAGGGAGGACTTGGATTCAGCCTCTTTCTGAAAGCTGCATTAAATTTCATGCCTGTATTAAAAGGGTAGCAACACTACTGTTTTTTTTAAATGGGCTTCTTGTGGCATCAGAGCACAGGTTACTCTATGGATTAGTAACATCTGCTGCTCAAAACATGTCGGACCCGATATTCAAAGCGCATGTAGCGCTATTTAGCTGGATAAGCAGGGCTTATTTATTTATCTATCTTTCTATAAAAATGTGTTAATCGCTTTCCAATTTTATGATAAAAATTTCCAAAGCAATGTACATGCGGCTAAGTAGTGGCTACTGAATATGCGCCCACGTTCAGGGGCCGCCGCTTAGCAGTATAAGACTCTTATACAGCTAAAATGTTAACTGCATAAGATGTGAGCGGGTAGTAGGCGGATCGGGGCAGAGCAAGCTAGCCGTACAACTTATGCAGCTAACTGCCGATATTCGGACTTAGCCGCATAAATTTTGCAGCTAAGCTAGAGGTGCCATAGAGCAGGACTAAAGCGCTCAGTTATATGTGTATATTCAGTATAACCATGCGCTAAATATACAAGTTCTAACCGGCTAAGTTACTTAACAGGCCAGTTTTGAATATTGACCCTGCTGTCATAAAGGGGCAGTTCATAGTAAAGCATCAGGCTACAAACAATATCATGTGTCCCATGGCTGCCGTCAATGGGCCATGGATCAGCCAATGAGTCCTTGACCAAAGGACTCAAATAGTCATCAGATTGGGATTCCTTCCTGAATACCAAAAGTATCTCATGCTTTGGCAATGGCCATAATATAATCATTTACCCATTGGGGTTAGGTAGCAGGGCACTGTCGCCCTGTATTGTACACATTCTCAATCTAAGCTAAAAGCTTATGGCTGAGATTTTCCATTTGATCCTAGCCAAAAAGAAGCTGAGAAGCGATGTCCTCAGCACTTTGTGCCTGGTATCTATTTGCCCAAGCATATGGCAGCCTCAAGTCTACTCCAAAACCTGATTGGCAGTGTATTACATGTTAGTCACAATCATGGGTCCTGTGGTGATAGGGCTACAAACTGACTCCATGTCAGGCTAAATCAGTCCTGATTATGGCCCCTATTGCGTCTATGGTCTTGCTTTTCACAAGGACGTTGAAACTTCAAGTCCATAGCCTCAGCCTGTCCAGATGCCATGGCACCAGTTGGTAACCCCTACCCAGTGATAAAGGGCACAATGTGAAATTGAAACCTTTGAAAACTGTCTGTGGGTTCACCATGACTTTAACGCTTAAATCAATTACACACTTGATTACTACTCAAATAACCAAAAATGCTCTAGAACAAGAGGCTGCAGGATGAAGCTCCAGGGGGGAAGACTCAAGTGCAACATCAGAAAATATTTCTTCATGAAAAGGGTGATGGACCCATGGAAGAGTCTCCCAATGGAGGATGCGTAGACAAAAAACAGTAAAGAAATTCAAGAAAGCCTGGGACGGGCACAGAGGATCTCTAGTTGCGAAGAAGAGAGGGGAAAGCCAGAGATCAACTGGGGACTCTGGCACTTTACCAGGAATTCAACTGGGCATGCTAGATGGGCTTATTGGTCCTTATCTGCCATCATATTCTTTCCAGAGTCCAGGGTCAGCAGAAATGTCCTTGACATTTTCTTTAACTCTTTATTTATTTATTTATTTATTTATTTATTTATTTATTTATACAGCTTCCATTACAAAGCAACAACGAACCCCCCCCCCCCCCAAGAAAGTATTAAAATATGGCTAACAGACCTCACTACTCGTGTTAGCAATAATGCAGGTTGCCTATAAACAACATCAGCACACCCTCAAATCACATCCATTCTACTCCACCAGAGCAATTTCATGAACCTGAGTCTGCCATCTGCTCAGTGTTGGAGCAGACTTCCACATCGAGGCGATGGTGTATTAACTGATCAGACAGACGTCGTTGCAAAGTAGTGAGATTGTGTTTCCTTTAGATTCCCAATAAACATGGGGCAGGCTTAATATCAATTTCTCGTCCTAAGAACAAGTGGCACTCCGCCTTAACCCATTTACCAAAAATGTACAATATGTT
Source organism: Rhinatrema bivittatum (assembly GCF_901001135.1). Classification (NCBI taxonomy): domain Eukaryota; kingdom Metazoa; phylum Chordata; class Amphibia; order Gymnophiona; family Rhinatrematidae; genus Rhinatrema; species Rhinatrema bivittatum. The sequence goes on along the minus strand of NC_042616.1, from coordinate 57,725,504 downwards.
TACAAGTCCACCAAATGTGTATAAGAGCCAGTTTGGCCACAACCCCTCCAACAGAGCCCATTGGAGGTTGGGGGAAAACTTAGTGTAGAGCAAAGGATACCTGTAAGCTCTGTGGAGAAGCCTGACCATCATTTCCACACGACGAGTACAAAGGGATATCCCATGTGCCCTTTTCCATATGCCTTCCCAGTGCTGACTAGTTAATTCCATCTGAAGATCCCTATTCCATTGCTGTATTATACCTAGAGGTGGGTCTCGTTGAATTTGGCTTTTCTGCAAAGCTTTATAGAAGAGAGAAGTACCTCTGCGAGGTATGTTTTCCTGTATAGATAATATTCTCGTTACTGGACCCGGGACTTGGGGCTGCCAGCCCCTTTCCTCAAATCTACCCAACTCAGCCACCAAATTTTGATAAAACACTTCTGACTCTCCCTCCACCTCAAATTAATCCCTAAGGTTCTGAAAAGACTTTGTGGCTCTCATCTTCCCATAGTTGCCCCAGGAATTTAAGGCCCGATTTTCGCCATTGAGAGGCATCCCGGTATAGCATGGAGAATGACAATCTGAGATTGCCATGCAAGGGAGTAAAACATATCGCTTGCTCAGGCCATTATAGGTTCTTGCTCATTGCTTTCCAAATTTTTAGGGTATTTTTAATATGAGGGCTAGTCTCGCAGGCTTTCTTGGCCACCTACGAGTAGCTCTGGTTGCAGTAGCAACATAGGTAAATTCAAGCAACCCGCAAGCTTAGTTTCAAGTGAATACCAGGACACCATGGAGCCCTGCCATTGCTCCCACCAGGCCACAGGTCCAATGGTAACTCTGTAGGTACGGGAGGGCCATTCCACCTGCCTCTTTAGGACTCCATAATGTTTGCAGCTTAATACACGCAGGTCTATGATGCCAAATACATTTTAGCATGACTCCGTAAAGAACAGAGAAAAACCCCTCAGGCACATAAGAGGGAATATGTGGAAACAGGTACATTAGATGACGAAATATGTTCATTTTCAGAATGTTAATCCTACCAGCTCTAGAAAGGAAATGGTCATCCCAACCCACGAGATCCTTCTTAATTTTGGTGACCACTGGTGCATAATTAGTTTTATAAATGTCCCCCGTTCTGTGTGGCACCCAGATACCCAAATATTTAAAGCCTTCTCTTGCCTTCCCAAAGGCGGAGAAACAGCTCGGTATCTCCGCTATCCCCAAGGGCCCCAGGGAAAATACTTTGGACTTAGTATAATTAATTTTATATCCAGAGACCCTACCATACTCGGACAGAATAGCTAGCAGTTTCAGGCCTTATAACCGAGAATTAGTCAAGAACAGAAGGACATTGTCTGCTAAAAGGGATATTACGTGTTTTACCCTTTCTACCTGAAATCTTATCACATTGGGATTCTCCCGGACTTTATGCACAAGAATTTCAATGACCAAATTAAATAATAACGGGGAGAGAGGGCACACCTGTCTCGTTCCCCTGGCTATGGGAAAAAACTCTGAACAATAACTGTTAGTGAGCATGTGAGCATGAGGAGGAGCATAAAGTATCCTTATCTACTCCTGAAATTCATCTGATGGCTCCATCTTCTCTAGAACTTTAAATAGAAAAGCCCATTGGAATTGATCAAATGCCTTTTTGGCAACTAAAGCCACCACCAGGCCCACCATACAGATTTGTTTTGCCAAGGCTATGATATTAAAGAGCCTTGGCAGATAAGAGGCACCATTTAATGAATCCTGTTTGATCATCACTGACTAGGATGGGCATTACCAACTCAAGTCTCAACTGAAGGATCTTAGCCAAGTTCTTAATATCCGAATTCAAAAGCGAGATTGGGCGGTATGCACCCGGATCCAGTCCATCTTTGCCCGGTTTGTGGAGCAGCACTGTAACCACATCAGACATGGTGTGTATAACATTGGGATTACTCCGTAAATAATCAAATGCCGCTTTCAACCGCAAGGCTAACTCAAAGGGGAATTTGTTTTAAAGGTCTATATGAAAGCCATCCGGCCCCAGGCTTTTACCCTTAGGCAAAGCCATAATGCCCCTGTATACCTCTCCTTCCATGATAGGGGCCTTTAATCTATCCGTCTGCCTTTTAGAAAGTGATGGCAACTCAATTCCCACCAAATAGTCCTCTATCTCCCCTTCCCGACTTTGCTCACTATTGCCATATAGGGTTTGATAAAAGACCTTAAAGACCTCATTAATAGACTGTGCGCAATATGTAACCTTCCCAGAAGGCTTCCTGATACTACCAATTGTATTCTGGGCCTGTCTTTTCCGAATGGCTCTGGCTAATAGTGCCCTTGTTGTATTCCCATGCTCATACATTCAGTGGCACGAGAACTGAAACAGTTTGTCAATGCCCTTCCCCTGCAAGATACATAGCTCTCCCCTCATCCGCTGCAAAGCACGGTAGACCCCTGAAGAACAGGTAGCTTTGTGCTGCTCCTCCAAAACTTTTATTTTCATCTCCAGAAATCTTTCCCGCTGCAACCTGGTTTTCTTTAGGTGAAAAGCAAAGCTAATAATCCTGCCCTGTAATACAGATTTGAGTGTTTCCCAGAGAACAATCGGCAACTGCTGTGCTGCCCGATGCACCTCGGTGAAATCCTTGATTGCATCTCTTATCATCTGACAAAACTTCTCGTTACTCAAAAACGAAGGGTTTAGGCACCAGGTTTTAGCCTCTGGGGGGCCCTGAGTTATTCGTAACAGCAACAGGACAGGACTATGATCAGGACTATGATCGGAGAGGTGGCTTGTGAGAATGTCAAGCTGCCCCATACCCAGAATCAGGGAAGCTGTACAAAAGAAAAGGTCTATCCTGCTGTATGTTAAATGTCTTGGGGAAAAACAAGTGTAATCTCTACCCAACAGGTATTGGACCTGCCAGATATCAATCACCCCTAGGCTGGCCATAAAAAGTTTTAAGGCCGACTGCCTGATTTGTGTCAGAGGCCCGCCCTCTGGATTGATTCTGAGTAGGATCAAGACATATATTCCAATCCCCCCCCCCCCCCCCCCCCCCATCACCATAGGGGAGGAGGAGAAGCCCTCAAAAATTGACACCAACCCCTTCTAGTATTCATTTTACCCCACATTAGGCCTATATATATATTTACCAGTGTAAAGTGTTCCCCATAAAGCTCGCACTCCAACATTACACAATGTCCCTCCTGGTCCTTCATGTATTTACTCACAATTGGAGGGAGGGCTTTATTCACTAAGATGCATACGCCCCTGCTTTTCATGTTATAGGAGGAATGGAAACCCTGACCAACCCATTCCTGCTGGAACTTGGCATGCTCCTTGTCAGACAGGTGTGTCTCCTATAGGAGCGCAAAATGAGCTTTTCATTTCCTCAAGTAATCCAAAATAAGCTTGCGCTTTACTGGGGCGCCAATTCCCCTAACATTAAGCATAATGATGTTAATCTCCATATTGGCCATAGTTATAGTTCAAATGACATCTCAGCTTGTTGCTTCTCACTCTCGATAGGATTCCCTTCCAGTTTCCCTCCAACATACCAACACCCGCCAAACTAAGAACACTCAAACTATCCCCTTCCCAAACTGCCCAAGCCCGTCTTAACAAGAAGCAAAAAGTGTTTACCACCCAGCCTCCACACCACTTTCTGCCTCATAGGCCGGCCATACTCTGAACGTAACCCCATCCGTTATCCCAGAAACTGAGATCCAAACCTCTCCCCATTAAATCCTGTAAGAGATCTCTAAACCAAGTTCCCCCTTTGCCCTTACCCAACTCTCTTGTACCCCTAGAAGCCCTCCCCTAGTCTCTTTGTTCAGTCCTTGGCCAAAACATCATCTGGCCAAGCTGCTCGAGTGTTCCCGGACTAATTAGAGAGAGTCTCTGGATCATGATCCCTGTCAGGATCCGCCATCCCTGATCTTCTGCTCAGGTGCCCCGTGTTTTGGGCTTCCTTCCTTCATCTCCCTGAGAGCACCCCGCAGGCAACCAGAAAGAAATAGCCAGGAAATTTTCCACCAGTCTCGCTTCTTCTCTCAGAGGTGGAACCGGACCAGCTAGCAGAGTAAAACTTATAGCAATGAAAAACCACTTGACATATCCCCCTCCCACCCACCCCCACGCTGCCCCTCCCCCTGTCCCAACTTTACTCCCTCCCCTCGCTTCACCCTAGGTGGTAGCATGCCTCAGTAAACCTCCCATCATCACCCAAGAACCTGCCCCAATAACCGTAAAATAACTAGAGCTCTATAGAACTCCTACCCCCTAACCTTCCCATGCTTCCTGAGAGACCAATATGAAAGGATATCCAGGCTTGCCAAATGGCTCTGCACGTGGCACCTCTCTGGTCCAGCTACATACTGTATGTCCTTACAGTAGCTGCTGCAGTCCTGTTTGTAATCAGGAATCTGCGGCTCACATGGCCTCCCTCTGCTCACATGGCTCCGACCCAGTTTTCTTGTCTGTGGGAAACTCTCCCTTTTCAGGTTGGTGGGTGTTGCTGAGCGCCGTGGTAAGTAATCCTTCGCACACTGACAAGCTAGGCCAATCCGGAGAATCACTGAGGGCACTGGGTCTTTGACTGGGGCTTCCCCTGCCACTTGTCTTGGAATGAGGGCTGTGCCTGGCAATTCGAGGATCATTGCTTTGTGGTTCCCCTTTCTTTTCCATGGTCCCGCCACCGGCATTTGCCATATGAGGTGAAACCATGCCATTTCTACTCCTGTTTTTATCCAGGAACACCATTGCAGCATCTGGCGATTCAAATGATTTCCAAGCCCCTTCTATCCAAATCAATAATTTCATCAGGTAAATCAATCGGAACCAGAATTTTTGTGCATGCAGCAACTTCTTGACCCCTAGAAACTCCGTTCTGTTTTTGAGTGGCACCGGCGTAATCTGGGAAAACTGCCACACGATGGCCCTGATATATAAGAGGCCCAAGATCCCGCGCCTTTCGAAGGATCCACTCTTTTGCTTGATAACTATGCAACTTGATAATGAAGGCGCGCGGTCTATTAGTATTCTGCGGAGCCTGGCCCGGCACTCTATGACCCCTCTCAATTAGAAGCCTGGGGTCAAATTGTCCCGGTGTAAATAGCTCACGCATGAGCACTTCCAGAAACCATTGCAGCTCCCGCCCCTCTGCCCGCTCAGGAATCCCCATCACACGGATGTTATTATGCCAGGATCTGTCTTCAAGGTCGATTACCTTTTCTTCCAAGGCTTTAATCTGTTTCTTGAGAGACATTATCGAGTTTGCAGCTGTGGATTCCCAATCCTTGATTGCGGAGACTCGATTTTCTAGCTCCTCCACTCTGGGGCCTACCAATTCAGTTTGCGCCTTCAGCTCCTCAATAGAGGCCTTCATGGTCCCTCGATCCTGAGCCATAACTGCCCCCTATTCACGAATTTCTCACAGGATTTGCTCCATCATGGTATAATCCAGGCTAACAGTTAGGCCCTCACTGTTGTGCGCCCCAGTATCACTCCCGGGAGCGGGTTCTGCCGCCTCCCAGTAGAAGTCCATGTTAGGCTGCTCCACAGCACTGCGTGTACGGCAGGTAGACGTCGCCCTGGCATCAGCCGACAACTGGGACTTTCAGAAAATGATTGATAAAATATTGTCCCCCTCCTACAGCGCACCTTTGCCGGGACCGGAGTTCAGTAGGCAAATCTCAACAAGGTCGGGGATTTTGAGAGGATTAGGGTCTCGGGCTGACGGAGGCTCACTAGCATGCGTCTGCCTCCATTAACGTGCAACAGCACCCCACCCCCCACCCCCTCCCAATGTCCTTGACATTTGACAGTGACTAATGACATCAGCTCCAGGAGGAGCACCCAAGCCCCTCAATTCCTTATTCTCTCTATCTGTTGAGAAGTGCCAGCTTCTCTCCCCACCCCAAGCTCCCCTTTGTAAACAAGGAATCACAAACGTGTGGGTGGAAGCTGCGCCTCATTGCCTGTCCAAATAGGGGCCCAAGTCCCAAGGAAGAGAAAAGATTGCAGTAGTCCTGCAAGTCTGCCCGACCTCGCTAGTCAGGCATGGAGATAGTCCATCACTGTCAGAGTAGACAGACGGCTGTTTCCAGGCTAAGCTCCAAAGTGCCCTTAATAGAAAAACAAGGGATGCCATTTCCAGGCATGATGGAAAGCCTGGAAGCTGTGAAAAGTGCCACATTTTGATTCTGGGTCAGAAGATTTTAATTTTTAAAAGTTTTTTGGCAGGTGCTGTGATTTTTTTTTTTTTTTTTTGGAGCTCGAAAACTAGTTTGTGAGTGAAAGTGTTTGGGAAGCACTAAGCTGGTGGCACCAGTGTCACCCAGGGTGGTCATCCAAGGGTGATGAGATGGGTGGGAAACAACCTATGTAAAGATGTTGTGTGCGGGACATCACTTGGTAGACAGTCCTATAATCTGAGCCATGCATGTAAAATCTCAAACAGAAAGCATGATGGGAGATAAGGACTGTAAGGCCCATCTAGCCTGTCCTATTTGATTCCTTTTGCAATACAGAGACCTCAGTTGGTCTTCAGCTTTATTTTTCATTCATTGAGCATCAAAGTGAGTAAATCTGGGCCCTGTCCCTGGCTAAGGCATTGTAATGTGGTATAGGAGACTTGAGTTCAAGTCTTCTGTCCCGCAGGTGCTGCACACACTGGAGTGCAAGAGTAGCCTAGTAGTTAAAGCAGGCCGCTGTTTACCAGAGAAGCCAGTGTTCAAATCCCACTGGTACTCCTTGTGACCTTGGGTGAGTTATTTCACTCTCCGTTGTCTCAGGTACCAACTTTCAGATTAATTTTCAAAGGGGTTATACATGTAAACGTAACATACTATCATAGCAATTTACCCACATTAAGTGCACTTAATGTGGATAAAACCTATTGAAAATTCAATGGTATATATTGTAGCAATTTTCAAAAGTCCACTCAGGAGTAAAGTGCATTTGCACATGTAAAACCCAGTTTAAAGCATGTAAATACATTTGAAAATCTGGTCCTTAGACTGTAAGCCCTCTGAGGACAGGAAAATACCTGCATTACCTGAATGTAACGTGCCTTGAGCTACCAATGGAAAGGCATCAGCTAAATAAATATCAGAGAGATGGCGTGCTGAAACCTAGGGCTAGAGGGCAAGTGCTGGTCACTACTGCAGAAATCCCTGCTTGCCAAAGAGTGACGCCAAGGGTTGGTCTCAGAAGAGATGTCCCTCTGGTCCTTAAGGCTAGTGAGGGTATATTTGTTGCCCAGACATGTTGTCTGGTAATGGGGTTAGAGAGGAGGCAATAAAGAGTGGAGAATGGATTGAAAAAATTGAGTGACTCTAGAGAATAGGTGGTCTGAACACGGCCTTCGTGCATCGGATAAGTTAGTTCCATCTTTTAGCTTATTGTTCTTGGTGACATCCATGATTGCAGGGTAACCAGATGCTAAGATCATGGGTGACCCAGAGTCTCAGCTCTTACACAGGCCCTATTGCACTGCTCTTCCAGTGATCCGTCTGGGATAACGTGTCCCCCTCTGCCTACCAAATGCGAGCCTCCTTATAAATTACAACAAAATCTCAGGGACAAAGCCTGGAATTTGCTGAAGCATCTGGAATTGAAAATAGACTTTGGCTGTTCATTATCTTCCTGCCAATCTCTTTATAAGTCATTAACTCTGAAGGCCCTGTGTCTGGGCATCCGGAACCTGTCATGAGCTGTCTGCTGATCAGTCAGAATGCAAAAAAAAAAAGAGAGACTCGGGGGGGGTGTCTTGGCTGCTAATAGTGCCAGCGCTTCCCAGACCTTGGAAAGGAGCAAACAGGCACCGGTGGCGACTGAGGCTGCATTACAGTACTCTAAGTGGAGCAGGCAGCGTCGGTGACGCTGACACTGTCACTGCCTCTGGGGAGGTAAAGATTTTCTCGCCCCTACCAAACAGCAGACACCTTGTCACACTACCTTCGCACACAAAATTAATTCTCAGCCCTCCAGCCCCTGTTTCTGGCTTTCCTACTCTTGCATTCTTATTCTCCTTCTCTCACATGCACGGAAAGTGCAATTTCCTGTCTCACACTCACAGCTTCTTGTGTGGTGATAAGTAGCTGGTTATTACACATCTTACATGTCTAGTAATCAGGACACACTCGCCCTCTAAGCCCCAGCGTAGCTGTTCCACTTTGCAGGCTGACAGCCCAGTGCCTCATTTAGAAATGTGAGCTCTCCTTTAAGCCTGATTAACAACCGCGAGGCTCCTTCAGCCGCTCTCTGGCATGCTTCGCTTTATTGCATGTAAATGGTTTTGGTTCCTCTCTTTATTCCAAAAAGGCCAGGCCCTTCCTATCCCTGGGGGGGGGGGGGGGGGTTACTGTTCTTGCAAAATGCTATGTTGTCCTCAGTGTATGACATCGTAACAAAAGCCAATCAATTATAAACAGTGAGAAACGTGCCTACCGTGGCAGCAGGTCATTTTCAGCCTCTCTGTGGATGGAAAACTTTCCTCTCTACTACAATTTATTTCTAAAGCACTCTTAGACTAAGTATGCAGCGCTGTAAGTAACCTCTAAAGTGTTGCTTGTGTTGTACTAGAACTGCCTCCATTGCATGTGTAACCCATGGTTAATAGCTGAAATTATACTCAAGCATCCCTGTCTGGAATTTTTTTTTAATGTTTTGTGTTGTTTTATCTGAGCAGGCTCCAGTTTCAGTGGAGCCACTCCAGCATGCAATTCTAAAGGACCCAGCTCCCTGCAGAGCATGTGTAAACTCCAGGCAGGAAATGCCAACTGTTTTATTGGAACTCTTCTTGTGAAGCATGGGGCAAACCATCCTTATGTGAGTACCATGAGGTACACTAGTTCCACTGATAGTGAAATTTCAGAAGTATGATTAATATTGCCTGATGTTGGGCTACTACATTTCATCAGACAGTAATAACAGCTATTAATGGGCTGACATTTTGGGATTTTATTGAATTCAGCACACTACCTCATAACTGGAACCTGCATTTTTCTGTGTAACATATTTGCAAGAAAATAAACAAGGTGGTTGGACTCAAAGCCAGTGAATCCCATGGTTTATCTGGAGTTGCATAGAAGGTGAAGGGACTGGGAAATGAGGTACACCCAAAGCCTACCCCTCTTGGAGAAATCCTGATGATTTTGAGAGACAGTGTTGCAGCAGATAACAAAGTGGTACCCAGAATGCAGGGCTTTTGGGTGTGAAATCAAATTCAGAACTGTTTTGTGCATTAGTGACTGTCGATACAAGGGTGACATGTTAAATCTAAGATGGCCGCGGGGGTCTGTCGTCGCTGGAAATTCAGTAAAGAAGAAAGTTTTCAGAGTCTGTGCAAGCTGGAAGAACTTTCTAGAACTTTGCATCCTCTTTGCGTGAGGATCATGCAGCACCTATCCATGTATGCCACATCATCACATACACATGGATTAGGGCCTAGTCCTGTGCTTTGAGCATGTAATGTGGAGTGTAGTGGACATAGTGTGCTGTAAAAACTATTACAGAGTGGCTGAAAAGAGAGAAAATATGGCCTACATTGAAAAAAGTAAACGATAACCCGACTTCCCAATCCAATTATCATCCTATTTCCTCTTCAGAATACCATGCAAAAATTCTTGACTCTACAATTTTACATCAGCTTACTGCATTTATCAACTCAAATGACGTCCTCAATACCAATTTGGATTTCATAAGTACCATAGCACTGAAACCCTTTTACTATCCAGTTTTGACACAATTAAGTGAGGTTTTGATCATGGAACACCGAGCTCCGACTAGAACCATCACTTAATCAATTCAAAAAAGGAATCAAGACCTGGTTATTTAAACAGGCCTATCCCAACACTTCACAACCCTAGCACTGTGACTCTATCACAACACTCTGACTCTATCGCAACACTCTTACCTCCCCACCCCCCCTCAGTTTCCCCCTGCCCCCTGCCCCCCCATACTCCTCCCCCCACCCACCTCCACCACCTTCCTTCCTCTAAGCAGCTTCCTTCACAGTTACCATCGCACCTTTCCCACCTCTACCCACAGCTCCCTTGTACAGTTCCACCCCCTCCCCCTCCCCCTCTTACTTTTCCCTCTCCCTCGCCTCTTGTACAATTACTCTTAATGATCGCCATATCACGTATATGACACCCCCCTCCTACACCACCCTTCCCTCCATCCCCCCTCCCCATCTTGCCCCTTTATTCCCCTGCAACCCTTCGCCTCCCTCAACCCCTCCTCCCCCACCTCCCCACTGCGCTTCACCCCCCACCCCCTCGCACCACCTCCCCTTGTACATAATTAATTTCTGTCTAACTTTGTCTAATACTGTCTGATTTTGTCTAATATGGTTTATTATATGTATATATACTGTCTAATATGTCTAATATGTCTAACATGTCCAATATGGTTTATTATATGGTCTATTATATTTAGTATATGTCTAATTTTGTCTAATATGGTTTATTACATGTAATCTCATTTAACTGTGACGCATGTTGGCACCACAGTAAAGTTAACTTATCTCTTAACTTTCTATCTTTCCTCCACCTATCATTGTAATTTCCTTTCTCAGTTACATGTAAACCGACATGATGTTTTTTTTTTACGAATGCCGGTATATAAAAGTTATAAAATAAATAAATAAATAAATAATAATAACATCATTTGTGCTTGTACTCTTGGATATTTCTGCAGCATTTGATACAATTTATCACACCATTCTGCTATCAAGGTTAAAATCCTTGGGAATATCTGGCACTGTATTATCCTGGTTTACTTCCTTCTTATCAAACAGCCCAACAAATTAAAGTGGATTCACACTCATCATCTTGGGTTTCCCTTAACTCTTCGGTACCCCAAGGCTCTGCATTGTCCACTGCCTTATTTAATATCTAATTGACTCTTTTATGACGCCTGTTAGCTGGCCTTGGGGTGCACTACAAACTCTAGGCTGACGATATCCAGTTTTTCTTTCCATGTAAAATGCCTTGGAATTTATCTAAAGAATTTCTCACACACTGCCTCTTCTCCATTCAGAATTGGCTCAGTCATAATAAACCTGAACTAAATGTAAATAAAATTGAAATTATTATTATTATTTAGGTGTTTTATATACCGTCGTTCCAAGAAAAGATCACAATGGTTTACGAAGTTATCGTTTGGTTTCTGGGTCAACATTCCCATTTTAGGTCAGCATTCATATTCTGGGTTAATACAAACAAAACAAAACAAAATAGTAAAGGTCATATTCATGCATTATCTAGTTTTTCTAAATGCTAATTCTAGGTCAACACAACATCATCAAGTATGCGTTAATTAAGATGCTATTTCATTTCATTATCCTTTGTGCCATACTCATAATGTAGTCTTTTATATTTTATATTGTTCAATTCTTTTTACTCAGTTTTCTAATATTGTTTAAAGATCTGATAGTAATTTTGTCAGTTTATTGGCCTTTATGTTAGATTATAGGCTTTTCTAAAGAGCCATGTTTTCAGTTCCCGTTTGAAACTCTTTCTTTCTGTTGTCAGACGTAGTGGCTCTGGGAGAGAGTTCCATAACTTGGGGTCCGCTATGGAAAACATGCGGTCTCTTATTTGCGTTAAGTGTTGGCATTTTTAACAATCCTTTGTCTTGTGATCTTAGGGCTCTCTGCAGTATGTATGGCTGAAGAGTCACTCCTAATAGGCATGGGTTAATGTTGATGATATTAAAAATTAGAGTCAAATCTTTATAGTGAATTCTGTATTGTTCAGGAAGCCAGTGCAGTGCTATTAGCAAGGGGGTGATGTGGTCAAATTTCCTTGTTCCTTGTAGCAGTCTGGCTGATGCGTTTTGTAGTAGTTGTAAAGGTTTTATGAGTCCAGAGGGTAGGCCTAGTAATAGGGAGTTGCAGTAATCTATGTTGGAAAATATTAGTGATTGTAGAACAGTATGGAAGTCCTTTATTATTAGTAAAGGTTTCAGTCAGTGTAATATTAGAAGCTTGGATTATCTTGTGTTAATAAGTTTGCTTATATTCTTTTTCATAGACAAATTTTCATCAATCTGTATTCCTAGGACTTGTACCTGGTCTGAGGGAGTAATGTTAAAGTTTCCTAGGTCTAGGATTGGCAGTTTGATTGTTGAGGGATTTCTCCTCAACCATATAATTTCAGGTTTTTTTTGTGTGTTTAGTGTTAATTTCAGTTGAGTTAGTCTTTGTTATATTGCCTTCATTTATGTTGACAGTGTCGAGGTAGTTTTTTCAAATGATTTGTTGAGTGGGATGTAGAATTGTATGTCATCTGCATAAAGGAAGAATTTGATTCCTAGTTCCGCTAATAATGCACATAGTGGCAACATGTAAATGTTGAATAGGGTAGCCGAGAGTGCTGATCCCTGGGGGACACCTGTATCGATTGGGAAGGTGTCAGATATGTGATTGTCTAGTTTTACTTGGAATGATCTATTTGCTAGGAAGGACGAGAACCATTTGATAACAATTACATCTATTCCAATTTTTCTCAGCTGGTGGCATAGCAGGGTGTGGTCTACAGTGTCGAAGGCTGCTGTTAGGTCAATTATTACCAGGTTATAGGATTCATTATTATCAAACCCCTGAAGTACAGGGTCAGTTAGTGAAATGAGAAGGATTTCTGAACAGCGATCTTTTCTGAAGCTAAATTGGTTAGGGTATACAATATAATTGTCTTCTAGGTAGTTTTTCAGTTGTAACTGCTTTTTCTAGAATTTTAGCTATGAAAGGCAGGTTGGATATTGGTAGATAGTTGTCCCAATCATCACTTTTGCCAGATTTATTCTTAAGGATGGGTTTAACCACAGCTTGTTTTGCTTTATCAGGGTTCAATCCGTCTGATAGCGAGTGGTTGATCATAGTTGTGATTATTGGTGTAATTGCGCTGTGTATTATTTTCAGGGAACTTGCAAGGATTGGATCCAGTAGTGTATAACAGGCTTAATTTTTGTAATGATTTGGTTGATTTTCAGTTTAGATACCGTGCTGAATGAGTTCCATTTTGCTTGTCCATGTTTTTCTTCATGTTCATTTGTAAGTAGGCAGGTGGAGAATTGTGTTTTTAACCTATTGATTCTATTTAACGAAGTGGCGTATTCATTGCATGAGTTTTTTTAAAAGTTGTAATTCGAGATTGAGGACAATGGGTCCTTGATTAAGTTTTTAACAGTTTTGAAGAGTAGTTTGGAATTAAATATTACCCCATGAATCTGTTTAGCATAGTAGTCTTTTTTTTTTGCTTTATTGGTTTGTTCCCGGTATTTTGTTAGATGGGATTTGTATATTTCTAGTGATTTCGTGGCTTGGCATTTCCACCATTGCTTTTCAGATTTTCTCAGGGTTTGTTTAGTGAATCTTAGCTCTTCACAATACGAGGATGTCTTTTTGTTTGTAGATGTGGTTTGTTCTTTCTGGTATGTTTTTTCTTGGACTGGGCATAGGTTATCAGCTATGTCATTGATGATTTTTTCCAAGGGAGTCAAATGCCGAGGCGGCATTATCAAATTTAAAATCAGTTATTTTATTTTTAATGGCCTCTTCAAGTATTTTTGGTCCTATCTTTTTCCTATATGTGAATGATTCGTTAATATGTGATTTTGTACGCTATGTGGGTTAAGGAGGGTTATTTCTGCTTTTATTAGTTGGTGATCAGTCCATGGTAGTATATAGTGAGATAAGTTGATTCTGTAGTTTGTGTTATTGGTGAATATTAGGTCAAGTGTGTGTCTAGCTTTGTGGGAGGGGATAGTTATGAATTGCGATCAGCCCGTTGCTTCCATAGTATCTAGGAATATTTCACATGCTGTATTTTTGGGATTGGCTGCTATTCCCGAAGAAATCATAAAATTAAAATATCCAGGGGTGTACATAACCTTGGGGTACATATGGTTGTACGTAAGTGGATTTGAAAACATGCAGATGCGAAGACAGCCCAGTTTTTCCAATTAATCCACCAGTTTGCCCAGTTAATATCGAAGTCTTCGAGATCCCTCTGTTTTTTCATCCTGCACACCCCACACAGTTGACCTGGACCCCTCACCCTGTCCTGTGAGCCTGAAACTTGAGATCCACAGGCCTGCTCTTCATCGGGAGCAGCAGCAAAGGGACGCAGATCACGAGCCGACATGCGCTGTGCTCTCTGGTTCTAAAGTAAGGAGTTAACGTGCGCAACTATTGGCCCCGCCCCGGAACATCCAAGCTCCGCCCAAGCCCCACCCCTTTTCTGCCCTCTTATTTTTGCCGCATACGTTTTTTTAAATTTGCGTGGCTCGCGTGCGGCCTACTTACACACGTATGTGGGCATTTTTGCGCAAGCAACGCTTTTAAAATCGACCTTTAACTATTTATGTTATGAAATGCACAAACAAATCCTCACACCACAATATAGTCATTGTATATTTCGAAGTGTAATAATTTAGGAATAAAGGGATAAAATCAAACTATTTATGTGGTTGATTATATGGCTGCTTAAGGGGGTTTCATTTGCTGGAAAAAAATTATGAATAACGTGAATCGGATCAATGCTATATAAACTGCTAAAGAGATTGATTGTTGAGTATATTTTGAGTGTTTCTGATACTCTCTTCATATTTTTTAATATTTATTTTGCAATTTATACTGTGTCTATTCACTTTATTCATTTTATGCTCCCTCAAGTCAGGACGACTGTACTGCATAATCCATTTTGTGCTACTGCTAACAACAATGAGCCCTGGAATACCAACAACTGTGGTCAGAAAGTCCTCAAAGCAACATCTACTTGTCTCTAAAGAAAACTGAAATCATTACACAAAACTCTGGAGGGGGAGGGAGTGTTTCCCTCCCGTTCCTAGATTTGTAGCCCAGGCCTGTACAGGAAGCTTTACGCTGGTTTGCTCAATAACTTGAATGGACAAATATTCTGCATTCCTAAATTATTCACTTATAAAATCTTACAATCTGCTATTCCAAAAAATAATGTTCAGAGTGGAGTACAAATCAGAAGTCAGATACTAATAAATGTTTTGATCCTAGCTAGAACAGGTCTAGCTAGAGATGGCTAACAGGGGATAAGATAGAGGTCTTTAAAATCATGAGAGGTCTTGAACGAGTAGATGTGACTCGGTTATTTACACTTTCGGATAATAGAAGGACTAGGGGGCACTCCATGAAGATAAGAACATAAGAAATTGCCATGCTGGGTCAGACCAAGGGTCCATCAAGCCCAGCATCCTGTTTCCAACAGAGGCCAAACCAGGCCACAAGAACCTGGCAATTATCCAAACACTAAGAAGATCCCATGCTACTGATGCAATTAATAGCAGTGGCTATTCCCTAAGTAAATCTGATTAATAGCCGTTAATGGACTTCTCCTCCAAGAACTTATCCAAACCTTTTTTGAATCCAGCTACACTAACTGCACTAACCACATCCTCTGGCAACAAATTCCAGAGCTTTATTGTGCGTTGAGTGAAAAAGAATTTTCTCCGGACATGGCTTTATTCTCGGCCACGGAGAGAGGGTACACCCTAACCTTGGGTGGTTCTGTGTTAGGTTTCAAGTTAATGGCGCAGTCGTAGGGTCTGTGAGGCGGTAGTACATCTGCAGCTTCTTTTGAAAAGACATCTTGAAAAGATGCATATTGAGGCGGCAACCCCGGCATTACTGGGGTGGTAGGCATGCAGGGTAACGGAGCTACCTCCATCAGGCATTTACCATGGCAGTCTGGACCCCATCTAGACAGTTCCAGTGTAGCCCAATTGAATTGAGGCATATGCTGCTGCAGCCATGGTAATCCCAATACTATAGGGTGCATGGCCTTCTCTAAAACAAAGAAGGAGATGGTCTCAAAATGGAGAGCACTGGTCCATGGGCATACTGGTTCGGTGAGTTGAGTTACTTCACCCGGTAACGGCGTTCCATGAATGGATGACAGAAGCAGTGGAGTCTTTATAATGAATGTGGGGATCCGTAGGTGCTCCACTAATCGTTGTAGAATGAAGTTGCCTCCTGCCCCGGAGTCCACTAGGGCAAGAGTCTGGTATTCTAAGGGTCCGCAGATCAAAGATACAGGAAGAGAGAGTGGAGGAGAAGGAGCGGTAAGACCTAAGAAGAGTCCTTCCGCATGACTTTGGTCTGCCAGTTTTCCGGACATATGGGGCACATTTGGACGGCATGACCAGCTTGTCCATAGTACATGCACAGCCCCAACTTCTTCCGCGTTCTTCTCTTTTTAGATGTCAGATGGCTGCAGCCTAATTGCATAGGTTCTTCCTCGCCAGTTACTGGGACCAAAGGAACAGGCCTGGGAGTGGGCTTAGCTTGGACTTCACCCTGAAAGAGTTTCATGGAAGTCTTGGTCTCTAGAACCTTGTCACAAAGTCGGCGATCAATCTTTGTTGCCAGTTTCACTAGTTCAGCCAAGGTCTCAGGCATCTCACGAGCGGCGAGTTCTTCTTTCAGACGAGGGTTCAGTCCTTCAAAGAAGAGGGTCTTCAGGCATCTCGGGTCCCAGGATAATTCAGATGCCAGTGTCTTGAATTTGATAGTGAAGTCAGCCAGTGGTTTATTACCTTGCTTCAGGTGAACCAAGGATGATCCTGCAACGGTGTATTGAGCAGGGTCATCAAAAACTGATTTAAACAGTTCGAGAAATCCTTCAATATCATGAAGAATCGGATTCTTGCGCTCCCACAGCGAAGAGGCCCAAGACAGTGCTCGTCCGTCTACATACGACAGGATATAGGTGGTCTTAGCATATGCTGTGGGAAAGTGGCTAGGTTGCAATGAAAAGTGCAAGCAGCACTGGATAATGAAGCCTCTGCATCTCCAAACTTCTCCCAAGAAGCGGGTAGGGGCTGATAGAGGCACAATAGTCTTGACCGTCACCTCAGACGGTGTATCTTCTTTACCTTTGGTAGAAGGTGAGTTCATCTGTGTATGCAGTAGGTTGAATGCAGCGGTCAGTCTTTCCAGTGCAGTCTGCTGTTCAGAGATCCGCTGGGCCAGGCCTGGAATGGCCTGTAACGCAGTGAGCTGAGCTGGATCCAAGGAGTTAGCAATCTGTTATGGTTAGGTGTGTTTGGTGGATCCTTGGGTGCTGTGGAGGGTGACATCGCCCACGGGGAGGAGCCCTGTGAGGGACCACAGCACTGGGCTAGACTCGTAGAGACACAAACACAGAACTCTTTATTACACAGCTTGTAGAGGACCACCAGAGGTGGCAGTAGTGAGGCAGTCTGATGTTGCAGTCTCAGGGACCTCGGCAGAGGGAGCCCTTCTCTCCTTGCTGGCGAAGGAGTTTTCCACAGTAGGTCTCCCGGCGAGGATAGTTCTGTGGATGAGATAGACTTGAGAGTTAGAGTACTCATTAGATTTCAGCTGTTGACTGGATTGGTTAAAGAAGTACAGGCACCGAGGCAGGGAGAGCAGGCCCTTGAGGAGCGAGTACCTGTTCCCTGTAAGGCAACGTAGTAAAACTTAAATACCCAGATGGCTTGATGTCAGCATGAGGGAACGCCCTCAAGGTTCGCCCCAAGGTTAGCATAAAGACGTGGGTTGCGTGCGCGTGCCCCCTAGTTTGTACCTGGAAGGAGCAATGGCTGGAGGCTGCACCATAACCGTTCCGGAGACATCGGAGACGTTGGCTTGTAGACGCAGTGGTAGCCATCTTTCCTAGGTGAGCGGGAAGAGCCGTGAATAAGGTGAGGCAAACGGGGCAAAGCCGTCGAGCACCGACAGATGCAAAAGTACCATGCTCCGCATAACTTAAAATGGCCATTTTGTCCAGGTGCTGCAGCCCAACAGCAACTCTCAGGGGCCTGAAATTTTGTGGATTAGTACAACTCCTGGTGGTAATAATAAGGGAGCTTGCCTCCCTTATTATGGGCTAGCAAAGTATGTGAAAAATTTTACAAAAGAAATATAAGGCCTACATTGCTCCTGACATATACATATACTATGATTCAGGCCCTGACTGGACCAGTAGTCATAGCCCATGGCATATATGTATAAGATTTGAACAAAAAGCAAAGATATAATTACATAAAGACACAATGTCAAATTTATTATGCAAATTTTTGCCAGTTTTCAGGTGCAAATATCTCTACTGTGTAGTTTTTAAATCTTTTCTAAGTCATCTGAAAGAGCATCTTTTTTTCTATAAAAGTCACCCTGTTTCATTTTGGATCTGATCTTGCTTTGGTCAGAATTAAAGCCCCTAACGATATGCATCATTTGCATGCTTGGGTGCACTATGTTAAAAAGAGGCATCTTTGGCGTCCTGCTGGGTTACACGCAAATGAGCTAGAGATATGAAATATTACAGTGCGGAGAAGCTTGTTGTGCTTATCATGCTTGTAGCTTATGACTCATCTTGCTTCGACATACTTTTATAAATGGCCCCTCAAAATGGACATTTTATTGTGCTGTGTTATTTACTGCAGGCAGGAACATGAAAAAGTATCACTTTCCCAAGAAACTATAGTAATGTCATGTTAGCAGAGTGTTGTGGCAGAGATTTTGGGAACATACCCTGGCATATGTCACCATTGTGCTCTTTGTGGTATCACATTTTTCTTAGTCCCAAAGGAGGACATTGAAGCAATCAGGCCTGTTCAGGATGAGAGGTTTAGCAAAGGTCATACAGTTGCTGGCACAAGGGAAAATCATCAATTCAAGCCCATTGATGCAACTAAAATTTGCATTAGCAAAATTTTGAATGATGTCACCTCATTCATTGCAAGTGTTCTAGAACATGAAAGTGAATATTTTCCCACCCTTAAAGTATCCAGCTTCCAACCTGGTCAGTATTTAGCTTGCATCTGTGATAATTCCTGGTGGATTGGCCATATATGTGAAGTCCCAATTGAGGTACGTGATGTCTTGGTCAATTTCTTGCACCCCCAAGGTCCTGCCAGGTCATTTTACTGGTTGCCCCGTAGAGACATCTGTTGGGTTCCAGAAGAGCACATTATTGCTACCCTTGATGCACCCATAACAACTTGCTACCCTTGATGCACCCATAACAACTTCATCGGGCAGGCAGTCCATTTATTCACAAGCCACTTTGTCACGCATTGATGGGACATTCAAAAGCACGTGCAAGGCAAGAAAAAAGACCAAGGGGTTGATTTTAAACAGAGCACGTGCGCGGTTCCAGGCACACACACATGGATGCATCAATTTTATAATATGCATGCATGTTATAAAATCCGATGGTCGCGCGTGGGGAATTTTACAGAGCAACGCACAGGGACTCAGTCGGGCCTTGTCCATTTCCCTCCCAGTCCATTTCAATTAAGGAGCGGACTGGGAGGGAACTTTCCTACCCCTAACTCTATCCTTCCTCCCTCTTCCCCTCTCCTCCCCGCCCCCTAAACCTACCCTAACTATCCCTAATTTTTTTATTTTAATACTTACTGCTCCTCTGGAGAAGAAGTAATCTGCGTGTGCTGGCTGACTGTCGGCGGGCGATTCCCCGGGACAGCAGCTAATGGGCGCCTCCCCCCGCACCCTGCCCCTCCCCCCGGGCCACCCCTTTTCCCTCGTCCGGCACTTCTGTGCGCAGCGGGATTTACGCACGTGGCCGGGCCCGTTGTAAAATGCGCGCGGTGCCGCAAAGCCTGGCCATGCACGTAAACCCCAAAATGCGTATGCTTTTTAAAATCCAGGCTTAAGTGAATTTTTGTGAAATCTGCAGTTTATGCAATTCTCGTATGTAGTGTCTTGCTTTTTCTTGTTTTGTACTTAAATAAAAGCTTGGAAACCTGTGGCTGCTACCTTGCCTGGCTGTCTGGAGTGGCCCCTAGGCGATGGGGTTGTCAATTTTGCTGAACTGGCAGTGGCTCAGCCACCACTGACCAATGCAAGATAACTAATTATCATACAAAGTTTTGCACTGACCTTGATGATTAATTTATGAAAGCATGTCTAAACAAATGTGTGTCAAAAGCTAAGAGTGTGGTAAGCACAGTAAACTGAGCTGCACTGTAAAATTTCACATCTCTAGCTCATTTGCATGTTTCACAGTTGGGTGCCAAAGATGGCTCTTTTTAACATAGTGCATTCACGCATGCAAATGATGCTTGTCTTTGGGACTGTAATTCTGACCAAAGCAAGGCTGGGTCCAAGACGAAACAGGGTGACTTTTGCAGCAATAAAAGGTGCTCTTTCAAATGACATTAGAAAGAAAAAAAAAATAAAAACTACACAGTAGAGATATTTGCACCCAAAACATGGCAAAAATTTGCATAAAAAGGTGATATGTCTTTATGTAACTATATCTTTGCTTCCAGTTGGCTGCAAAGCCTCCTAGTGCATATCCTAGATGTATGTCATGGGCCATGACTACAGATCTGTTTTGCTCGCCGGCCACGGAGCCCCACAACCGGCCTCACTCACCTCCTGCCGTACCGCCATGGTGGGAGCAGGTCTGGGTTCCTCGGCAGCGGCAGGGAGCCACTGCCGATGCAATTCGACCCTTTGCGGTCCTCCACGTGGCTCTGAGCCGCTGCCATCCCTGCCTTTCTTGCGGCTGGAACACTGCACCTCCGTCCCCCTAGGCGCTCGCGCGTACCTTCATGCCCGATTTAAAGGGCCTGCTGCGGGAAAAGCTCCGTGGGTCTCATCGATGACCTCATCTTCCAGGGACTATATAAAGACAGTCCCTGCCTGCATCAGGTGCCTTGGCAACAGGTCTCCTCGCTTCCTGCGACTTGCCTGAGTTCCTGAGTTCCTTGGACTGCCCTGGCTTTGACTTCGGATTGGTTACTGATTATGAGTTTCGCCGTCTTCCTCGACCCCTGCCTGGAATCTGACCACGTGTTTCGCCGCCCATCTTGTTCCTCGCCATGCCCTCATACTTCTCTGCCTGATCTAGTCTGGCACCTACTCTCCAACACCTCTCCTTCTCCTGGACCTCCATCATCACAGACAAACCAAATATCTGCACCTGAGGGCTCAACCTAAGGGGAACGCGGGCTGGTAGGTGAAGCTCCAGAGGGGTCTCTGCCTGTCCTCAGGCTCCTCTCCACAGGTAGCGCAAACTCCACCTCAGTCCTAGGGTCCACCAGCACAACATGATACAGTTATGGCCTGAATCGAAGTGTACATCAGGAGCAATGAGGAGTCAAAGTTGGCCTTAAATTTCTTTTGTAAAATTTTTCTTGCACTTTACTGGCCCATAAAAAGGGTGGCAAGCTCATGTTAGATCCCAAACTTTGCATAGGAACTTAGCACCATAATTTGTAATAATCCACAAAATTGTAGGCCCCTAACAGGGGTTGTTTGGCTGCAGTGCCTGCACAAAGTGACAGTTTTGTGGTGTGCAGAGCACAGTATTATTAGAGTGACCTTCATTCATCTGCTTCTAGCTCGTGAACCAATAAAGATCCAGCCGAAAAATTGTGCATAGTTTTGTTTGAGGCCCTAGCAAACCTCCACACAAAATTTTATTCAGTTTGAAGGAGGTTGAGCTTGGATGATTTTCTAAATTGTTCCACTTGGCATGGAGTTTCCCGGTGGCAGGTTACACATGCAAATCTGTCTCATGTACATTCATTGTGGACATCCTGCAAACCCATTTGGGTTAAGTGCTCCTCTAGGACCAAGTTGTAACCAGATCCACTTTGCTGAGATCAGCTCCCCTTTTGCCCACACTAACATATACTCATTGCAATTTTGCTGTGGAAATGCCATATTCATAACATGTTCCCTTAAAAGAGAGTTATCAAATTGCTTCAGGTCATCGGGGACAGGTTGAGGCAGTCCTGGTTTTGCCCCAGTGTGATCCAGCAATGCAATGGGGCATAGCCAAGACTGAGTGAGGCTGCCTGCCATAACCCTGAGCAGAGGTGCATGACGCTGGTCCTTGAAGGCAAAAAAATAGGCCTGGTTTTCAGGATCTCCTCTAGGGATATTTATCTGGCAAATTTGCATCTATTTGACCTGAGAATCAGGTTGATTTGCATAGCTTGGTTACCTGGCATAAACCAGGCCTGTTTGTGGCCCTCAAGGACCAGGGCTGTGCACCTTTTACCTAGAGCCATCTGGTGACCCTACCTTCACGAGAACTGGAGTGTGCATGGTATAAGCCAGCATTCTGGGGCTCTTTTGTGCAGTAAGGATGCACCTCAGTGCAGCCCCAGTATCATGAACCATATGCAAATATGCCTTATGCATATTCATCCTGTCTCCAATGACAGGTTAGGGAACTATAATGCAAAGTGGAGATCTGAAGTCCTACTGTAGGAGTTGGAGCTGCTGAATTTATTTATAAAACATCTGGGGTTGCAGGGGGGAGGGGGGAGATAAGAGCAGTGGACCAAATGCAAAGAAATCTGATGTTTAGGTTGACATTATCATTTGCCATGCATTAGCTCCTCAGTAACTGTACAGCGCTATGTGCTTCACCCATTGCTCTCTTTTTAAATCCTATTACTACTACTTAGCATTTGTAAAGCCCTACGAGACATAGGCAGTGCTGTACAGATAGCTCAGCAATTTCCTCTTCAGTCAAATCTAGGGCTGGGATCCAGAACCATAGGCCTTCATTCACAGCTACATAGAAACATAGAAACATAGAAACATAGAAATGACGGCAGAAGAAGACCAAACGGCCCATCCAGTCTGCCCAGCAAGCTACGCACTTTATCCATTTTTTTTTAATCTCCCCCCCCCCTTTTTTTCTTTTATCTTCCCCCCCCCCTTTTTTTTTCTCCCCCTCCCCCGTCACTACCCAGGGATTTTTCCCCCTTATTCTATATCCTCTTTCGGACTTACATTTTAGTTCTGTCATCGCGGTGACAGTCCTCTACTGGGGTCCATGCACCAAGGTTTCTTCTAGAACCTTACATTCATGGGCCCTAAATACGGCCACTAGGTGTCGCTGTTACATAAGACTATGATTCCCTTCCCAGCATCCCCAGCCCAAGCTGGAAATCAAACCCTGGTCTCTCCACGTGACAGTACGTAGCACTGCCACTGAGACACAATCAATCAAGCTGTAAAATGTGTTGCCAGAGGATGTAGTCAAGACATCTGGCATAGCTGGGTTAAAAAGGGGTTTGGACAAGTACCAGGAAGGAAAGTCCATAAACTGTTAGGAAAGCCACCGCTTATCCCTATGAATGAGCAACAAGAACTGGATCCATTCTTTTTGAGAACTGCTGGGTTCTTCCTAATGATCTGGTTTGGCCACTGTCCAAGAAAAGATGCTGGGCTCGATGGACCTTTGGTCTGACTCAGCATGGCACATCTTATGTTACATTCTTGTGACACCAGGGCCAGTTTCCCCCGTCCACTGTTTCTTTTTAACAATAACAAGAATTTGCTCTGCAGTGCCTGGGTTTGACTTGACACTATGCGTTTTGCTTTTCTCAATTACAGGAGCCTTACTACGTGCGCTGTATAAAGCCCAACGAACTGAAATCTCCAGTCCTCTTCGATGATGAGCGGTGTCGCCACCAGGTGGCGTACTTGGGCCTCCTGGAGAACGTGCGTGTGCGAAGGGCCGGCTTTGCATACCGCCAGCCCTATGATAGATTCCTCCTCAGGTACAAGCCCAGCGATCCTTTTCCCATCTCTTACTTTTATTATTATTATTATTATTATTATTTTACCATCTGCAAGCTTGGGCATGCTTTTGTTTATGACAGTAGAGGATGGAAAATTGTTTTTATTCTTAGGTTTCGGGTCCCCCAAAGAAACCACAAACAATAATTCCAGGCAAAAAAAAAAAAAAGTTTAAAGTTAAGCTCTACTTTAGCCAGTGTTTTCTCGGTGTGTGGAATGATCCTTGCTTACAACCCACCCTGACATGGCAAATGAAATGGAAACAAAATAAGGTCTCTGTTTGAACAATAAACTAAAAATAAGGAGGCTGATATGCAAAGGGTTTAGGTGCTTAACTGTGGGAGTTAGGCTCCTAAATTGGTCCTTTTGAAAGTGAAGTAAGGTAGAGTACCCAAATTTAGATTTCCCAGTTTCACTAGGCACCTATTTAGAAGCCTAAAAAGTGTATGGCTAAGGTAGAGTGGGGAAGCAAAATTATACGCTTAGCACTGATTTTCTGCACTGGGCATTTAACTTAGGAGCCTAAATCTAGACAAATGAATAGCCATCCTAAATTTAGGTGCCAAAGTTTTAGGATTTTAAATGTATGTGAATTTTTAGCTGAAAACTTAGGCACCTAAATTTAGGAGCTTAACATTTTTTAAATATTGGCCTCTTGATGGATACATCAGAGAATAGGGCTCTTTTTTCTCAGCTCTTCTTCAGAGTGCGACAGTCGGAGACTATAGTAGCAGCATTTATTTCATGCACTCAATACCTTGCAGGCATATCATGGCCCAGGTAATGTGCAAATCAGTGACTTCTTTACGGTTTAGCAAGGATCCACTGACAGTTCTCTTTGATCACTCTTTGGTCCCCAAAGAGTGAATTTCGCGGGACTGGCGACAGGCAGACGTTGCCCCCTCTTCATAAAGATGGGAGTAGGGAGGAGGTTGATAACTACAGGCCAGTTAGTCTAACTTCGGTGATGGGTAAATTAATGGAGTCACCATGAAAGGAAAGGATAGTGGAGTATCTTGAAGCCAGTGAGTTACGGGAGCCATGGCAGTGTGATTTATACCGGAGGCAGATTATGTCAACCAAATGTGATCACTTGCTTTCACTGGGTGACCAAACATTTAGATAAAGAGTAAACAAAGAGTAAATAGTAGATGTGGTGGCCTTTGGCACTGTTCCACACAGGAGCCCCATAAATAAGCTCGGGTTGAGTCCTAAGGTGTACACATTGTTAGAGAGCGAGTAATAGGCAGCAGAGGGTAATGGTAAATGGAATTCATGCCAAGGAAAGGAGAGCTTATTAGTGGATGGGCTCAGGGATCAATATTTTCATTAAATAATATTACAAAGGGGGTTAGTAGGAAAGGTTTGACTTTCTGCAAATGAAACTAAGTTCTGCAACATGGTGGACACTCCGGATGGAGTACATAAAACGAGGCATGGATCTAAGGAAGCCTGAGGAGCGGCCAAGAGTTTGGTGACTAACATAGTAACATAGTAAAGGATGGAAGTTAAGACTGAAATGGTCTATCCTGTCTGCCTAGCAAAGTGTTTAAGGTTGTAACATCTGCTCTGTGCAGTTTACCCCCATGCTCTCAGTTTAGAGGTGTAACTGCCGCTCCGTGCAGGTTATCCCCCATGCAGAAATGTTACTCCAAACCTTACCACAAGATTACCCCGTTTCTTCATTTCCATTCTCTGGCCATTTGGGATCCTCTGTGTTTATCTCACACCTTTTGAATTCTGTTACTGTTCCTGTTTTCACCACCCTTTCCATAAGAAATATTTCCTGACGATGCTTCTGAGCCTACCCCCTTAGAGCTTCATATCATGGCCCCTAGTTCTACAGCTTCCTTTCCATCAGAAAAGGTTTGATTCTTGCTCATTATTAATACCCTTCAGGAATTTAAAAGTCTGCATCGTATCCTCTCTGTCTCTCCTCTCCTCTAGGGAATGCATATTTAAGACCTCAAGTCTCATTACATACGTCTTTTGGTGTAGATGCTGCACCATTGTGGTTGCCTTTCTCTGGATTACTTCTATCCTATCCCTATCTTTTTTGAAACACAGTTTCTACAAATGAATACTTTACTCCAGGTGAGGTCTCACATTATCGCCTCCTTTTTTCTGCTAGTTATGCTTCTCTCTATGCAGCCTAGCATCCCTCTGGCCCAAGCCACCACCTCGTTGCATTGCTTCACTACATTCAAATCACTCTGAGGTCTCTCTCCCGGTCCGTGCATATCAGTCTCTCACCCCTCCCACCCCCCACACACACTGCGTACAGCTACTTTGTTGGTTTATTTTTATTTATCAAAAATTATTTATTTACTGCTCACTCTTCCAATTGTGGCAGTTTACAAGTTTAAAACATACATAAAATCAAATATTCACATTATAAATGAAATACATACTTTATATTGCCTGAAAACTGTACATTACCAAGTAATAATCAGTCTGCCTTCTGTTCCATATTTATTTGGGATTACTACTCCCCACATACTCTCTGCTCTTCTTGGTAATGAACCCTAGCTGTCAAATCTTCCATCACTCCTCACGTTTTCTTAGATCACTTCCCATTTTCCCTACTCCTTCAGGGGTATCCTCTCTGTTGCAGATCTTAGAGTCGTCTGCAAAAAGACAAAAACATTTCCTTCTAACCCTTCTGCAATATCACTCACAAAGATATTGAAGAGGACCAACCCCAGAATCACTCCCTGAGGCACTCCACTTATCACTTTTTTCTCCTCAAACAGGCCGAGTCAGTAAACTGCACGGGAGAGCAGGCGCTCCGAGGCCAGCGCCCGCTCTCCCAACGAGCGATTCACTATTCAAAGGAAGGCCCGCGCTAATAAGGAGGCGCTAGGGACACTAGCGCGTCTCTTGCGCCTCCTTATTGGCGGAAGCGGCGGCTGCCAGCGGGTTTGACAGCTGACGCTTAATTTTACCGGCGTCGGTTCTCAAACCCGCTGACAGCCACGGGTTCGGTAAATGGACGCCGGCAAAATTGAGCGTCCGTCTTCCAACCCGTGGGCAGATTTTTTTTTTTTAAGATTTTATATTTATTTTTTTAAAGATTTTTTATTTGTTTTTATTTTTGGGGCCTCCGACTTAATGTCGCTATGATATTAAGTCGGAGGGTGTACAGAAAAGCAGTTTTTTTCTGCTTTTCTGTGCACCTTCCCGGCTTGGCTGCACACTTTACTTTCTGTATCGAGCGGGACTAACTAATAGGCTCATCAACATGCATTTGCATGTTGAGCACGCTATTAGTTTCAGTGGGGGGGTTTGGCCACGCGTTTTCCACATGCCTACCCCTTACTGTATAAGGGGTAATAATAGCGCGTCGAAAACACGCGTCCAAACGGGGGCTAACGGTGCGCTCAGCCTGAGCGCACCATACCGAATTGGCCTGAAAGTGATTACCATTACCTGCTGTCATCTGTCAGTCAATCAATTTCTAATCTATTCCACCACCTTGGAACCCAGGTTGCTCATCTAATTCATGAGCCTCCTATGTGGAACTGTATCAAAAGCTTTGCTGAAATCCAAGTAAGTCAAATTAAGGGCTCATCCTTGATCTAATTCTATAGTTACCCAATCAAAAAACTCCATCAGCTTCCCTGTACATGACCTTCCTCTCGAAAAAGTCCTATCAAACAAGTCTGATTCATGGAAAAATTTGTACGGATGCATTGGAGCACAATCATCAGGATAACAGGACATGATGCGGAGGGAGTCGCTGATTTGTATCGAAATAGGAGAGAGATCTCAGGGTGATCAGAACCGATGATGTCAAGGTTGTAAAACAATGTGACAAAGCAGTGGCAAAAGCTGAAGGAATGCAGGGGTGCAACGGGAGGGGCATCACCGGTAGAAAAAAAAAAAGATAATTCCTCTCTGCACATTATTGGCAAATTCTGATCTGGAGTATTGTGCCCATTTCTGGAGGCTATATCTCCAAAAGGATATAGACAGAGTAGAGGCAGTCCAGAGAAGAACACCAAAATGGTTCTGAGTGTACACCACAGGCCCTATGAAATGAGACTGCAGGACTTAACCATGTGCAGCTTGGAAAAGAAGAGGGACAGGAGGTATACAACAGAAATAGTGAAATACCTCAAAGATTTATGCAATGCCCCCAGGAGGCAGGCACTTGTTCAGTGAGAGGAAACTTCTAGTACAAGCAGTCATGATATGTGGCTCAAAAGGGTTAAGCATCATGAATAATATAAGCAAATACTTCTGCCCAAAAAAGGGTTGATGGGTGCATGGAATGGCCTCTCAATGGAGGAGGCAAAATCAGTAACATAGTGACACCAATCAAAATCACTGCGATAAGTGTAGCCTCGCCCCCTCCCCCCCCCCCCCCCCTTTGGATTTCGAATTGGGAAAGCAGGGGAAACACAGGGTCCCTGGGCTAAATCGCATTTTTCCTATATGCACTCTCCCACAGTCCGGTGGGGGTGGTGTTGGATTCTTACAGTGGCGGAAAGGAATAATCCAAGACCCAAGGTGTGGGTGTGACCCTCTCTTTCTCCTGGAGAGTTCTGTCTCCAGTGTATATAGAAAAAATGTGAGTGCAAAAATAAATACTCTAGACTCTCAAGATGGGTATGCAAGAAACTTTAATGCAGCAGTTCTTCAAAACCACTAGTCCTTGACAAAGCCAATTGTTATCATAGTTCTCCAACTCTCCTTTATCTGTGCAAGGGTCCCTCAGTAGATGGGGCCTGAGAAAAATTCATCTTCCAAGGCATGGAAAAGTAAGCTTTCACAGATTGGCAGGGGTATCTTAGTTATGGGCAGATATTTGTTATGGTTAAGCGGTGTTTGGGTGGATTCCTGTGTACTGAGGCAGATGATCACGCCCACGGGGAGGAGCCCCTTGAGGCACCGCAGTACTGGCTAAACGCAGACGCACAAACACAGAGTTCAGTTCTTTTATTAAACAGCTTGTGGTGTACCACCAGAGGTGGCAGTATTTATTTATTTATTTATAACTTTTCTATACCGAAGTTCAAATAACAGAGTTAATCTGGAGAATAAACAATCTTACCTGCTCATTCTCCTGGATCTTTCTGCTGCATTTGATACGGTAAAACACTCTACTCTAATAGACCAACTAGCCAACATAGGTATCAAAGGCACAGCCCTTAGATGGTTCCATTCCTTCTTAAGTAACAGATTCTACAAAGTAAGGATAAACAACAAAGAATCGCATCCAATCCTGACAGAGCAAGGAGTCCCACAAGGATCATCACTTTCACCCACCCTCTTCAATATCTACCTCCTCCCTCTCTGCCATCTACTCTCAAACCTAAAGCTTACCCATTACCTCTATGCAGACGACATACAAATCCTCCTTCCGATCACAGAATCCCTTCAAAAAACTATCACGTACTGGAACGAATGCCTACAGCCCATCAAAAACCTACTCTCAAGCCTCAACTTAGTATTGAATGCTAATAAAACCGAAATGCTCATTGTCTCCCAGGATCCACACACAATCTCTTCCAGCCTTTCTCTACCTAACACAAACAACTCGTTCTCATCCGACGTCAGAGACCTTGGAGCATGGCTTGATAATCATCTAAACCTAAAAAAGTTCGTAAACAATACCACAAAGGACTGCTTTTATAAACTGCAAGTCCTCAAAAAACTTAAACCTCTCCTTCACTTCTCCGACTTCAGGCAAGTACTACAATCCATCATTCTTTCCAAGCTCGACTACTGCAACTCCCTGCTACTAGGTATTCCCGCAAACACTATCAAACCATTGCAGATGGTTCAGAATTCAGCAGCAAGAATTCTAACTAGCACTAACAAAAAAGATCATATCACCCCAATCCTTCAGAACTTACATTGGCTCCCCATTAAACAAAGGATACTCTATAAGGTACTCACTATCATCCACAAAGCGACAAACAATCTAGCCCCCATTACATTAAGTTCTCAACTCCAACCGCACACTTCCTCCAGACCAATCAGAAGCGCATACAGAGGAACACTGCATGCTCCGCAAATAAAATCATCATTGAGCAAACGAGCGTTATCTTCAGCAGGCCCACACCAGTGGAACACGCTTCCCCCAGATCTTAGACTAGAACCCAGTCATCAAGAATTCAAAAAAAGACTGAAGACTTTTCTCTTCCAACAAGCTTACCCAGACACTTAATCTTACCGCGACTGACAGACTTCCTAATTACCAGGCATCCCTTAACTATGGACACTGTATCAAGTACTTCTTTTAAGAATCTGAATCTGGACAATTATCTTTGAGCTCAAAAATTCACTTTATTTCTTATATATATTTGGCATTGCTTATATTTATATTTATTGCTACTTTAAATAGTTATACTTCTTATATATAATATTATATTTCTTTATTTATTACCAGTTAAAATATTATTACTTTAATTAGCACTATGTTAAATTGTCAACCAGTTATACTGTTCCATATGTTATACGGTTCCATGTAAAGCTCCGCTCTCTGTTGAGCAGTTCTTCGTTTTATGTAAACCGGAGTGATTTGTAGCCCCTACAAGAACTTCGGTATATAAAAATTAAAAATAAATAAATAAATTAATTAATTATCACTCCGGTTTACATTGCAACCATAAAACAGTGACAAAGTTGTCTTACATAGAACAGGGGGAGAGAAAAACTTGGATACAGCTTAAGCATGGGGAGTAACGTGTCAAAACTGGTAAGAACTGATAAGAGTTGGCTTTTTGGGGTAACAAGGTATTCCGAGGGAGGGGGTAGGAATGAGAGATTGGAAGGGGGATTGGAAGGTGGGGGGGGGGGGGGAGGGTAGCGGAGGGTTACCATAGATTTAATGAAACTAATATACATATATTAAATAGCTTAGGCAGCGGAAGAAAAAGTGCTTAGGCATCTGAGCTTAGGAAGAGAAGGTCCATGGAGGATGAGGCAAGGACGAGTGTTATGGGAAGGTTTGTCTGAATAGTAGCGTCTTAAGTCTCTTAAGACGCCCAATTACATTCAAGAAGTCTCTTCTTGAATGTAATTGGGCATTGTTCCAGCCTAAGGTCCAGTGGGAGCAGGTTCCACTGTTTGGGGCCTGCGGTGGAAAAGGCTCTTTTACTAAAGGAGGTTTTGAATGTAGGTGTTCTAAGAGTCCCTCTTTGTGCTAATCTCAGAGGACGGGTTGAAGTATGAAGTTGCAGGGGGATCGAGAGGTCCAGCGGAGAGATGTTAAGAATGGCTTTGTGGGTGATTACTAAAAGCTTGTAGAGGATTCTGAATTTGACTGGGAGCCAATGGAGCTTCTTAAGGATCGGTGTTATGTGGTCCCTTTTGTTAGACTTTGTGAGTATCATTGCAGTTGCATTCTGAAGCAACTGGAGAGGTTTAATGGAGTTGTCTGGAAGGCCTTAAAGAAGAGCATTGCAGTAATCGATTTTTGAAAAAATGATCGCTTGTAAGACAGACCTGAAATCTTGAAAATGAAGGAGGGGTCTTAGTCTTTTTAATACTTGAAGTTTGAAGTAGCACTCCTTTATTGTGTTGTTAATGAAGCCTGTGAAGCTCAATTGAGTGTCCATGACTACCCCTAGGTTTCTGACTTTGGGAGAGATGATTGGGAGCGTTGTAGGGGGTAGGTTGTTTAGAGAAAAGTTACCATCCTGTGTGATTAAGAGGAATTCGGTCTTGTTTGTGTTGAGAATCAGGTTAAGATTTGAAAGGAGGTTATTAATGGAGCATAGATAGGTGTTCCAACGACGTAAAGTACTGTCCAGAGAATCTATTATCGGTAGGAGGATTTGGACGTCGTCAGCATATACGTAATGTGTTAATTTGAGCTCGGAGAGGAGTTTACAAAGCGGGAGTAGATAGATGTTAAATAATGTTGGTGATAACGACGAGCCTTGAGGGACTCCGAGGGTGGAACTGAATGGAAAAGATTCTTTGCTGTTGATCTTGACTCTGTAATATCTGTTCTGGAGGAAGGATTTAAACCAGTTTAAGGCTGTGTTTTTGATGCCGATGTTGGTTAATCTGTCAATGAGACAGTCGTGGTTAACTGTGTTGAATGCGGCGGTTATGTCCAGAAGGATGAGCAGGCAGGGCTGTTTTTTTTCAAGGTTCATGAGGATGTTGTCTGACAGTGATAATAGCAGAGATTCTGTGTTTCGGGATTTTCGGAAACCAAGTTGTGCTGGGGAGAGGATGTTGTTGATTTCAAGGAATTCTGAGAGCTGTTTGTTGACTATTCTTTCGAGGATCTTTGCAATGATAGGGAGATTTGCAATGGGGCAAAAATTAGCTGGGTTGTCTGTGGAGAGGTTGGGTTTTTTTAGTAGAGGTTTCAAGATGGCAAGTTTGAGAGGGTGAGGTAGTCTGGAGGTAGTAGTAGTCTGGATGTAGTAGTCTCAGGACCCTCGGCAGAGGGAACCCTTCTCACCCCGTTGGTAAAGGGGGATTCCGGTGTGGATTTCCCAGCAAGGCAGTACTGTGGATGAGATAGACTGAGAGTTAGATTACTCACTAGATGGTTGCTGTTGGTGTGCGATTCCACCAGGTTGAAGCAGTTGGTAGCAGCACCGAGGCAGGGAGAGCAGGCCCTCGAGGAGCGAGTACCTGATCCATATAAGGCACCTGAAATAAAGCAGAGGGCCCCTGAGGAGCGGGTACCCAGGTTAGCAATTACCCAGAAGGGCAGAGAGAGAGCTTCCAGCGGCAGCATGGAAGCGGCAGAGTAGCTTAGAACCGGCCGAAATCAATCCTTTGCTAACTTGACGAGCTAGCAACATAGTACAGGCTATATACCCAGATGGCGTGACGTCAGTAGAGGGGAATGCCCCTGAGGGTCGCGCCATAGCTGGAATAAAGACATGGGTGGCATGCGCGCGCGTACACTAGTAGGCCCTTGGGAGGAGCATGACGAGAGGCAGCACCATAGCCGTTCTGGGGACGCCAGAGAGGTCGGCTTGTAGACGCGGCGACAGCCACTTTCCCCAGAGATGCGGGAGGAGCCGTGAACAAGGTGAGGCACCCGGGGCGAAGACGTCTAGCACCAACGGATGCAACAATATCCACTTTCAAAACACTGGAGGTCAAATCCTATCAGACACTGCAAGGTTCCTATTTGTAGTTCTTCTGCCCAGGGGGAAGGCTCTAGGTGGGGGTCTCCCAATGAATTAAAAGGTTCTTTCTCACAGTTCTCTTTTTCCAGATGACCAAGAGGATCTTTTGCATGAAAGGTCCAGGCACTAGGGAACAATCAGTTCCTCCAATATTCCCCACCCTAGGATTGGAAGAGTGGCAGCAAAAATCTTCTTTCCCCGATCCACGAAAAGCAAAGTCTTTATACCAACGTCCAAAGCTGAAACTCTTCTAGTCACCACTGGCTACCATCCATGGATAGTGAGATGGAGCAGGCAGAGTCTTTCCTAGTCTGGACACCCCAGAAAAAAGAACATCCCTATAATCCCAAGAAATGGGCCAAGAACCAGGGGTCTTGCAAGAAAGTCCAAAAAATCATCAAAATCACTGGAACTCAACACTGGAGGCCACCCAACCAGATAGATGGGGTACTGGAAGGAGTTAAGTCCTTGGAGTAGGCAAAAAAAAAAAAAGCTCTTTCCCCTCACAAAACTACAGTACCTGAATGTAATCCACTTTGAAGTACCGAAAAGTGGAATATAAATAAAATAAAACAAATAAATAAATAAATAAAACTCCAAACAGAGTTGCCACTGCCACACAGACCAATGACTGCCTCACCGGAGGTGCTGTTCCAGAAATGGCACGCCCCTCCCTCCTAACTGCTGGCCCAAGGTTGGGAACTATGGACATCCAGCGGTGATCCCAAAGGGTTGCCGCATAAGCCCAGAGGATTTTGAGTTGAGAGGAAATGAAGGTAAATGCAGAAATTGAGCAAACTCTGTGGGATTGTGAAAGGAAAGAATATTGGGCAGACTGGATGGGCCTGCTATCCTATGTACTGCTATTGATTGTCTTGACTGTATTCACTGTGTTATGTTTCCTGGGGAGGGATGAGTATTTCCATTGAGAGCGACAGAGGGAAGATGTTCACTGCATTTGATTTTTTTTTTAATTTTGCCAGTCTGATGTGCCTTTCCTCCATCAGCCATGCAAGTTAACTTGTGGTTTTGCTGCTCCAATGTTTTCCACGCTGTGCCCATTCAGACTTTTCTTAAATTATATCATTTCAGTCAGAAATAAGTGTTTTCAGCTCTAGAGCTTGCTTCTCCTCCCCACTGGGAATGTATAAAAAACCCTAGCTGTTCACAAGCTAAAAGCAGCAAAAAAAGAGTTCCAAAGAAATAAAACGGCATGTGGCCATTAATCAGCAGGCTCTGCTGCAACCCAGGCTAATCGCCTGTGCTCAAATTTCCATGTGTGCGGAATACAAATTTAAAAAATAAATACATAAATAAATACAGCTAGGGTCCCTGAACCAAGGGTGAGGGCATCTAAAAGACAGGATGCTCCATTAACGATAACAAAACATGCTAATAAGTGGACCATTGCTTTTGTGAAATGGAATTTAAAAGAAAAAAAGGTGTAAAAACAATTTTTAGATTTATTTTCTACATTTCTTTTACTTTATAATTCATTTGCGAAGATCGTAAAGTTCTCCCACTGGGCCTTGCAGCAGCTTGGCAGGGTTCTGCTTTCAGAAATTTGCATTTGACATCACATAAGTAGTCCCATCAGTCAATTAGATCATGCCTTTGAATCCGTCGGCATCATCTGAGACTGTGCCGTAAGGTCTCTTGTTTCATAGACTGATGTGTTTGTTGGCTGCCACAACCACGTGGTCCCCAAACCAGCTTGGCTGTGTCTAACTCATTTTCCCCTACCTTGAATAGGTATAAAATGACCTGCGAATACACATGGCCCAACCACCTCATGGCAACTGACGGTGAGGCCACCAAGGCTATTATTGACCAGCATGGCTTCCAGGACGATGTGGCCTACGGTCTGACCAAGGTGTTCATCCGCACACCCCAAACCCTCTTCACCCTGGAGCATGAGCGGACGCAGCTCATTCCCATCATCGTGCTCCTCTTACAGAAGGTAAGACGGCAGGGTTAGACTCCAAGCCACGAAGCCCAGCCAATGACTTCCTAACCTTCCTTCTCAAAACTACTTGTAGTACAGGGAAATGAAATAACATGATAAATACCATTGTTTGATTTATTTTTACATGCAGTGCCTAAGCTCCGTCAAAGAAAGTAATTAATAACGGATGAATAATACAGAAAGGATATTTTAAAAAAAAAAAAGTGCTGAATTGTTTTCTTTGTTCAGTAACGAAATGGGTGGCAAGGACAAACAAATTGTAGTTCAGAATTCAGATAAAGGATTTAGAATTTGCCCCCTCACTCTGGCTGTCTCTGGGTATAGGTTGTCTATTCCTGGGGCATTCTTCAAAAATAAAGCAGACATTACAACATGAGAAAATCATGTTCTAGCACTCTCATGTTCTAACACATCAGGATATACTGTGTAGTGACGCTATGAGATGGTAGGATAGTCTTTGCCTAGTGATGTCATCAGACAATAGGACAGATGTTTCTAGCGATGGCATCAGATATTAGGACAGCAATTGTCTAGTGATTTCATCAGGCAACAGGACAATTTTTAGTCATGTCATTTGACAATATGATAGGTTAGCCAAAATGTTTAATGATGTCAACTTATTGTCTGATGACATCGGCTACAGAGAGAACACATGGCCTGGGCATGTTTTGCTCTTTTCACTGTGCAGTAACTGGATGGGTAGCAAAGTGAATTTAACCAGTCAGCAGAGCAGATGTGAGTAAGGAGTCGCAAGCCAGGAGCACATACAGTCCGAAAATGAGTGAAGTGGAAAAATTAAATTAAAAGGCAACAAATCTCCATGTAAGAAAAGTAAACCAAAGTAAGAGGAAAAATAAATGGATCTGATTCTCAAAGGAGGTAGCTGAAAACAAAGTTATAGAAACATAGAAACATGACAGCAGAAAAAGACTGTATGGCCTATCTAATCTGCCCATCTGCCCAAGATTAGATTTCAGGATAAAAAAAAGATCCCAAAAAATAGAACACAGGAAAGATTATCTGAGGATGCCGATGCTGATGAGGAAAGTAATCAGGAAAGCAAAAACTCAAGTGGAAGAAAGGATTGTCAAAGATGTAAAGCAAGGTGACAAAACATTTTGTCATCAGAGAAAGGAGGAAGAAAAGAGATGGCATTATAAGATTGAAAGAAGACAAGAAGCAATGTGCAGAGAAAGATGAAGAAATAGCAGAAATGTTAAACAAATACTTCAGTTCAGCGTTCACTATAGAAGACCATGGAGGACTGTTGCTGATTGACAAAAGCATGGACGGGAGTGGGGTGGATGCACCCCATTTACAGGAGAGACTCTATGGGAAGAGCTAGGAAAACTGAACGTGGTCAAGGCCATGGAGCTGGACGAGGTGCATCCCAGGATAACAGAGGGAGCTCAGAGATGTGCTGGCGGGTCTGCTGAAAGGCCTGTTCGATAGATCCCTGGAAGCAGGAGTGGTGCTGCAAGACTGGAGAATATCGGTGGTAATCCCACTGCAAAAAGTGGTAGCAGAAAGGAGGCTGGAAACTACAAGCCTGTTAGATTTGCCTTGGTGGGGGGGAAAATTTATGGAGACTCTGCTAAAAGAAAGGATAGTGAACTATCTAAAATCTGGTGGGTTGTTGCACCTGAGGCAACATGGTTTCACCAGAAGAAAGTCATGCCAAACAAATCTAAATGATTGTTTTGATAGGGTGACTAGAGAATTAGATCAAGGAAGAGAACTTGATCCAATTCATTTGCAGCCAAATTTTAAATCCCCCCCCCCCCCCCCCCGTGTGCAAAAAATAGGGGTTATGCCCTGGCTGGGCCTTGCGTGCACTGCGAGCATCTTTAAAGGGGCCCGGCCAAGCGCGTAATCCCTGTTATGCGCCGAAGTGCTGGGCCCAGTTAAAGGGGCAGTCCAGGGGGCAGGGAGGGGCAGGGCTGGAGGCGGCCGGTAGAGCGGCCATTGCCACTGTACCGGGGAAGGGATCGCCGGCGCACGCATGTTGCTACTGCTCCAAAGGAGCAGTAGCAACAGAATAAAAACAAAGAAAGGTAGGACAAAGGGTTTAGAGGGTGGGGAGGAGAGAGGAAGGGTAAGGGAGATTAGGTAGGGGGGTAGGGAAATTCCCTCCCAATCCTTAATTGGAGCGGACTGGGAGAGAACTGGGAAAAGGGACCATCGCGTCGCTGCGCATAAGTTAAAAATTTACACACACACACAGATGTTAAAATCCGCCGTGCATGTGCACGCGCCCCTCATTTTATAACACGTTTAAAAATCTACCCCTTGGATTTCAGCAAGGAGTTTGGGACAGTTCCACTTAGGAAGCTCATGAATAAAATGAGCAGCCCAGAGTGGATCCCAAGGTGTTGGAGTGGATTACAAACTGGTTGATTGAAAAGAGACACGTGTAATAGTAAATGGAATCTATTCTGAAGAGAGAACAGTTTTAAGTAGAGAGCCTCAAGGATCAGTTTTGGGAACGGTTCTCTTCAGTATTTTCGTAAGTGACATTGAAGAGAGGTTAGAAGGAAATGTTTGTCTTTTTGCTGATGACACTAAGTTTTGCAACAGAGTGAACACACCTGAAGGAGCAGAGAGAATGAAAAGAGATTTAAGAAAGCTTGAAGAGTAGTCAGAGTTTGGCATTTGGAATTCAGAGGCCCATTGTATTTTATAGTGTAAACTGGGATTCATTGCTAAGAAGCACAGAGTCATGCATTTGGGGTGCAGTAATCCAAAAGGGTTGTATGCAGTTGGGAGTGAAATACTAATTTGCAAGGAGCAGGAGATGGACCTTGGGGTGAAATCTGCAGGCAACAAAGAAATGCGATAAGGTGGTGGCAAATGCCAGAGGGATGCCGGGCTACACAGAGAGAAGAATAACCAGAAGGAAAAGAGAGATGTTAATGCACTTGTACAGGGCTGTGGTGAGGCCTCATCTGGAGTACTGTTCCGTTCTGGAGACCGTATCTCCCAAAAGATAGGGACAGGTTGAAAGCAATCCAGAGGAGGGCGACCAAATTGGTGTGGGGAAGACCTGTGAGGAGAGGCTGAAGAATGTAAATATGTACACCCTGGAGCAGAGGAGGTGCAGGGGAGGTATGATATCAACATTCAGATACCTGAAATGTGCAACAAACGTCAGGCCTTTTCTGTTGGAAAGGAAACTTGTAGAACTAGGGATCACAATATGAAACTCCAGGGAGGTTGATTAAGAACCAACATCAGAAAATATTTGTTCACAGAGAGGGTGGTGGATGCCTAGAATGCCCTCTCGGACAAAGGCGGTGAAGACAAAGAAAAGTATTGGAATTCAAAACTGTGGATACTTAGTGGCTAGAGTATAGGAATTAAGAACTAGGGTAAACTATATTAACTTTAGGTATAACATTGCACCATGGAGGGGGGTAACGTGCATGGAGAGGCAGTTACTATCCTTAACAGAAGTGCTGGGGTAGAGGATTAACATGCACGGTGCAGCAGTTACTACCATAGGCAACTTGCTGCCGTCAATTACTATGTTACTATTTTTAGTGACTTCATTTTTTACACCTAGCAAAAAAATATACCTTAAGTTGGCAGCCAGCCTATCAGACTGCAGGATTATCCCTTAACCATACTGTAATATGGGATTCATCTCTTCTACGAGGACAAACAGGATGGCAGTTCTCACACATGGGTAACATCATCGGATGGAGCCTAGAACTGTGACTGATCCTCACTGAGCAATAGATCCGCATCCATGCGGGGTCCTCTCAGCCTCTTCTTTTCCATGGAGCCTCATGTTTTGCGGTCAGGTGAGCCTCACGTTTTGAACAAGTTTTAAGTGCTCTTTTCAAGTGCTTTTTTTGCACTTCTCTTTTTTGAGTTTTCTCATGCGGTTGATGTGGGTTCCTCCAGTTCTCCCTTTAGTGACCTACACAGGTTTCTCTATGTTTTAGGGTAAGTTTAAATTCATTATCGATCCCACAGGGCGGCAATGTGCTCGGTGCCTGCTGACCATCAATGGCCACCCTCTTCGATTTCGATCTTGCCTCCCTTTTTTTTCGTGATGACATGTCCACTTCTGGTTTTAAGCAATGCTCCATGTGTACAAGGACCATATCTATCATGGATCCCCATGACAGATGTGTCCTCTGCCTTGGGGCATCGCACAACATCCGGGGTTGCAGCAAGTGCACCCTGAAGTGACATAAGATCTGACTTAATAAGATGGAACACCTCTTTGGGCTGGAGAAGACCAATCCATTGGCATCAGCATCAGCATCGAGCTATCGACACTGAGCTATCGACATCGCGGGGCCGCCAGTTCTGTTGAGGTCGTCAGCTGACAGGGACACCAGAGACTGGCCACTGTCTGGCTCCTCCAGGTCAAAGATGTCAGTTTCATCATCCTCGACCTTGGCACTGGGGAAGGACCAATCTGAGCATTGAGGGAAGCCAAATAAGCATCAGCATTAGTCTCTGCTGATGCACAGTGTCAGGCATGGGGATGCACCAGCTTCTGCTGTGATGCTCCCAAATCAACCCTGTGGCGAGAGAGCCACCTTCATCGATGCCAGGGGTATGCCATGGTCTTCACTGGTCCCGTTGCCCACCACCAATCCTCCTCTGGGTTCTGAGGAGGATCTGGTTACACCTCCTGGGTCCAAGCTCAGCTGTTTGTATGCTCTTCCACATTTATTCTCAACTGTATCAGTTATCACCCATAGTTATGCTCTTATTGCACTCATGTTTTAGTTACTAAGTTTACTACCTTCCTTCCCTCCTTCTCCAACAATATTTATCTTATACCTGCTTCCATTTATTAAGTTCACTTGTTTTATGTAAAGCCTGTTGCTACATTATGTTTCATTGTAAACCGAGGTGATGTTCCAAATGTGCCGTGGTATATAAAATCCCTTAAATAAATAAATAAATAAATAAATAAATAAATAAATAAATAGGCCTGTCCTGGTAACAGCAATTTTCAAGGAAGAATTGGAGAGGCATGTGCAGCTGGCCACAGAAAAGGCAATGCACTGCCTTGGAGCACCGATGGCACCATCGCTCCTCGAGCCCTGCTTGAATCCCTGCATGGGCTTATTGGCGTGTTACCAACCCTGCCCCTGATGTTGTTCCTGGGGTGGCATTGACAACCTGTGGGTCACCAGTGCCACCACAAGCCGATGTGGTTGTCATCCTCGGTTCCTCAGAGGAAGAAGCCCCTCCCGATACTTGAGGCAGCACCGGGGCCCAGTACAAAATGGCCAATTGAACTGACCACTGGCCAGGGGCTGAGTGCCCAGGGCCCCATCACCAGTCGATGATAGCAGAGACAAGGGCAGCTATGATCGCTGGAGGGATGACTCCTCTATGGCTTCCGATGATGCTTCGGATGGTCTCTCCTCAGAACTATCTCCTCTAGATGATTGAAGGAAGTCTCCATCGCAGGACTTCTCCTTTATTCAGATGATGGTGGAGGCAATCCCATTTCAGTTGATGACTGAAATGGATACCGGGCACAAAATATTAGATATCCTCCAGTATGTAGGGCCTCCCAAGGAGGTTATGGCAATCCCAATGCATGAAATACTTGTGGAGTTACTGATGAGGATGTGGGAATACCCCCTCACAGTACCTCCTGATAACAGGAAGGCAGACGTGATTTATCTTGTCCAAAAGGCTCTCAGATTCGACAAGCTGCCGCACCAATCACTGATCATCAAATTTGCTCTCAAGAAGACCAAGCGCTTTCGGACCTATTCTTTGCTGCCCCCGGGGATGGATCAGAAAGTGATGGATGCTCTTGAGAGGAAAGTATTCCAGGGCGCTATGCTTATTGCCCACATAGCGGCCTAGCAGCTCTATACAGGCACAACATCCTGGAGCAGTGCAGGAGGTTGCCAAACTATTGTCTCAGCAGCAGAAAGACACCCTCCAATTGCTGCTGCATAAGGGTCTGGAGTGCAGAAAACATCAACCTATGATGTTCTCAAAACTGCATTGAGACCCTACCCTCGATGTAGGGTCTCAATGCAGAGACCCTACATCAAGGGTCTCTGCATTGAGAATCATCACCTGCAGGCTTGCATGGCTGCGGGCCTCTATTCTCAGACCAGAGGTGCAGGAGAAACTCACTGACGGGCCATGTACAGGAAAAAATCTCTTTGGGGCTAAAGTGAAGGACACAGTGGCCCAGATCCGGTACCACTATGCAACCCTCCAGCAACTCTTCATTGGCACTCAGGACCCGTCCTCTTCAGCCAGGAGGCTGTTGCGATTTAGGCCCAGGAAGACCTTCTTCCGCCCAAAGAGGTACTACCCTCCGCCACCTTGATCCCATCAGCAACACTAGGCCCCTTGTAGCCATCCCAGGCAACAGAAAGCCCAAAGCCCCAGCCGCTGCCTCACTCAACTCTGGGGATGGGGTTTTGTCTGAATTACAGGGAACATAGCCAAGTCGCCCGTACTTGAAGCAATGGACCTGCCAGTCAGGGGAAGGCTGCAGTTCTTTGTGAACCAGTGGCCCAGTATAACCTCAGACTAGTGGGTTCTGTCCATCATTTGCATGGGGTAAAAATTTAAACCTATTGGGTTTCCTGCCAAATTGTTCCCCCCCCCCCCCCCCGAACCTGATGGCACATCAGAAGGTGCTAATAGTGGAGTTCTCCTCACTTTTAATGGCCAGGATGGTTGAGCCCATTCTACCAGGACAAAGAGGGTGAGGATTTTACTCCCAGCACTTCCTGATACCAAAGAAAACAGGGGGACTCTGTCGTGTCCCATCCTAGATCTAAGGGCCTTGAACAAATTAATCAAAAGAGAAACGTTCAAGATGGTTTCCCTAGGCACCCTGATCCCCTTCTTGCAAAAAGGGGACTGACTATGCTCTCTGGATCCAAAAGAAGTCTATGCTCACGAGATTTTTCCAGGCCACTGAAAGTATCTCAGATTTATGGTGGCAAAGCAGCATTTCCAGTAATACGTTCTGCCATTTGGGCTTGTGTCAGTCTCATGTGTCTTCACAAAATGCCTAGCTGTAGTGGTGGCATACCTTTACAGACTGGAAGTTCATTTTCCCATATCTGGATGGCTGGCTGGTCAAGAGCACCTCTCAGGTGGGGTCCAAAGAGTCTATGTGCTCAGCCATCCGGGAGCTGGAGACACTAGGGTTTTTTGTCAACTACCCCAAGTCCCATCTCAGCCCGTCATCACAATTGGACTTCATTGGAGCCTTCAACAGAGCCAGCTCCAACTTCATTGGAGCTGGCTCTGTTGAATCCCCGCCATGACCATCATGGCGGGGATTCAACAGAGCCAGCAGGCATCACGTTGAGGCTGTTGGGCCATATGGACGCTACAATACATGTCACTCCCTTGGCACGTTTGCACATGTGAAAGGCCCAGTGGACTTTGAGGTTGCAGTGGTGACAAACCACTCAGGATCTCCAGGGTCAGATCCAAGTCACACTGTCCCTCTATGATTCTTTGTCCTGGTGGCAGGAAATTTCAAAAGTCCTCCACCCAAAAGTCCTCCCACCCAAATTGTCCTAAACACGGATGCATCTACCCTGGGCTGGGGGAGCTCATGTAGCAGCCAGGATCTATAGTCTGCTTGGGAACGTTTGTGCCAAATCAGTTTCCTGGAGCTCCAAGCGATCAGATACGTGCTGTGGGCTTTCAGAGATCGGATGTCCAACAAAATGATTCTGGTACAGATTAACAACCAAGTGGCAATGTGGTATGTCAACAAGCAGGGAGATACAGGATCATACTTCCTGTGACAGGTAGCGGTCCAGATCTGGTCTTGGGCCTTTTCCCATGGGATGGTAATCAGGGCCATGTACCTGGATGGAACAGAGAATGTAATAGTGGACAGACTGAGTTGTGCCTTCAGACCCCATGAATGGTTTCTGGACCAAGGGGTCGCGAATTGGATCTTCTGCCTCTGGGGAAACCCAGATGAGAAACTCTTCACGGTGCCTTGGAACAGGAGGGCTCCTCACTTCTGCTTCCTGTACAGGACACGTGGCAAACCATCCTCAAATTCATTCACCTACCATCGGGACAAGAGTTTCCTGTATGCATATCCTCCAGCTCCACTGAAGCTTCACAAGGACAAAGGGACTATGATTCTCATA
The DNA here is from genome assembly GCF_901001135.1 of Rhinatrema bivittatum. NCBI lineage: Eukaryota > Metazoa > Chordata > Amphibia > Gymnophiona > Rhinatrematidae > Rhinatrema > Rhinatrema bivittatum. Next base: position 57,682,735 of record NC_042616.1, on the reverse strand, counting down.
GCTTCCCATTGGCCAAGACAGATCTGGATTGTACTTCTCCGGGAGATGTCCATCCAGAATCCGATCAGGCTGGGGACTTCCCCAGATCTTGTCATCAATGATTGAGGTCGGTTGCATCATACCAACCTAGAGGCCCTGTCGCTCACGGCCTGAATGTTAAGAGGTTAATATTGCAACCTCTCGATCTCTCAGAGGATGTGTCTCAGGTCCTGGTGGCTTTCAGACAGCCTTCTACTAGAAAGTCCTATGGACTGAAGTGGAGGAGATTTTCCATGTAGCATGAGCAGAAAGTCATAGATCCTTTCTCCTTCTTCCCACAAAAACTGCATGACTACCTTCTACACCTATTGGAAGTTGGTTTGAAAACCAACTGCGCTAGAGTTCATCTGAGTGCGACTGGCACATATCAGTGAGGTGTAGATGATTCGCCCAACTCTGTACAGCCTATAGTTGTATGTTTCATGCGGGGCCTGCTTCAGTTGAAGCCTCCCCTAAGGCCTCCTGCTGTGTCTTAGGACCTCAGTGTGGTGTTACCTCATATGATGAAAGCTCCCTTTGAGCCGCTGTGCTCCTGTGACCTGAAGTACCTTACCTGGAAGGTCATAGTTTTGGTGGCGGTCACTTCAGCATGCTGGGTCAGTGAACTCCAGGCCTCGGTGACTTATCCACCTTACACTAAGATTTTTCATGACAGGGTAGTTTTATATATACACCCTAAGTTCCTGACTAAGGTGGTGTTGGAATTCCATCTTAAGCTGTCCATCATTCTGCCAATATTTTTTTCCTGCCCCATTTGCACCAAGACAAACTAACCCTGCCCAGTTTGGACTGTAAAAGAGTCTTAGCCTTCTAGCTGGAGCAGAGAGAAACCCAAAGATAGTCCATCCAACTTTTTGTTTCTTTTGATAGCAATAAATTGGGGGATCGCCATTGCCAAGCAGATGCTTTCTAATTGGCTAGCAGACTGCATTGCCTTCTGTTATGCCTGAGCGGGTCTGCATCTTGGGGGCTATGTCAAGACTCACTCTGTTCAAGCCATGGCAGCTTAGGTGGCCCATTTGCGAGCAGTTCCCACAGAGGAGATCTGCAGAGCTGCGATGTGGAGTTCTCGTCACACATTCACATCACATTGTTGTTTGGATAGGGATGGCCGATGTGACAACAGGTTTGGCCAATCTGTCCTTCAGAACATGTTTGAGGTGTAGAATCCAACTCTGTTCCCGCCTAGGGCCTGTTCTTTCTGTTCAGGCTGCTCCCCCTCATTACCAACAAAACGGGTTATTGTTGTATCCATTGGCACTTGTTTGTGTTTTGTTGGTCCCATTTTTTTTGTTGGAACCCATGTGTGAGGACTGCCATCGTGCTTGTTCTAGGAGAAAGCAGAGTTGCTTATCTGTAGCAGGTGTTCTCCGAGGGTGGCAGGATGTCAGTCCCCTCAAAACCCACCCACCACCCCGCAGAGTTGGGTTTTCAACATGTGGATGTTTTCATTATTTTATTATTCTTCTGAATTCTATGATTATAAGACTGAGGGGACCCTGCACGGACACGTGGTATATTGCATACATGAGCATGCTCAGTGAGGCTCAATCAAAGTTCTAGAAACTTTGACATGTTTTCCATGCTGGGCTCCATCCGATGATATCACCCATGTGTAAGGACGGACATCCTGCTGTCCTCAGAGAACACCTGTTTCAGGTAAGCAACTCTGCTCTCCCCTTAGGACAGTCTTTTATTCTGTTCCTTGTTTTAAGGGCCCACACCCAACGCAAGGTGGGTAGGGGGGGCCACACCGATGACATCACAGTTTCATTTTCTACATTGGTTTTCATACACCCCAAAGAATGATTGATATCATCAGCTTGGATGCTTTGCTCTTTTTTGTAAGGCTGCAGTGTACATTTAAAAAATGTTCATAGCTGTCTTTTTACATTCTTTGTTGAGGCACACAGCCAGAAATATACTGCGAGTAAAAAAAAATAATGCTTGCTATTTCTCTTTTACTCTAAAATAAGATCCCATACATTTCTGTGAAGCTTGGTTGATGGTAAAATACTCTTTCTGTTAACCCCTCAGTGTGTAATACACATGTCCTGCCTGGGACTGTTTTTTTCCTTGCCTGGCTTGTGTTAATGGTGTTTGCATTTAGTTGGCTTTACTGGAAACATAATATGCAGAAAGAGGTTTTGCTGTGGTATTCTCCATGTAGTGCAACGTTCTGGTAGCCATGTCAGTCTTGGAGGAAGCTGGATACGTTGCAGGACGTAACCCAACAATAGGAGGACTGTCCCAAGATGACGTTGTACGTGAACTTTCCGAGAGACACACAGATCCCTTTCCCAGAGAAGCGGATGCAAAGCTTTTGTCTCTAGAGAAGGCTGAGATGTGTTGCAAATATAACCCTGGTCCCGCTGGCTAACAGGGTTCGGGGGGCTGACTGGAGCGGGCTGGGGGCCACGCTCTGACCCAGGCTCCTGGGTTTCTTTTCCTGACAGGAGGGGGAAGGTAAAAGCCTTTCAAAGCCCTCAGGCTTTCCGTGGAGGTTTTCTGCTTCTTACAGTAAAAGAAACACACTGCACAGGTCAGCCGCTGTTCAAAAAATAAATCCTTGATTGCAGATGCACAAGTCACAAAGTGCACACTTTGGAAAAGTGCACCTCAGTACAAGGAAAATCACAGACAGAGTCACTGGCAGATCTGCACTCCCGGTCAGCAGGCACTCTTCACAAGGGACCCTCCTCCTGGCCACTTCCCCCATGGTACCTGCAAACTGGACGCCGACTCCTTTCCCGGTAGGAACTGGAGACTCCTGATGCACTGTAGAAACTCCTGAGCGGATGCTTTCCTTTAACCAGCAGCTCCGTGGGACCTTCTTCCTGCAGGGCAATCCTCCCCTCTGATTCCCCTACAAAAAAAAAAAAAAGTCCTCTTTCTCCAAACACCGATGAATCTCACTTAGACAGAAGAGGAATGTGGGGGCCGATCCCTTTCTTCCTCAAGACCCCTCCCCATGGTTTCCTTGGATTTCTCAGAAATCCAACTCTTGCACCCTAAGGACAAACCTCTCTGATCCTAAGGGTCTGGGAAACCCCTGCCTTTGGATCCATCAGTCACCCTCTGAGGACAGGAGACAGGAAGGAAGTAATTCTCTCTTGGAAAGGGAGAACCTGCCCCTCCCCAAAGAAGAACCCAGAATCAAAGGGCTCACAGATTTCGTTGCAGCACTCAAAGCAGATGGACACCTCACGGTGAGGAGTGTCAGACACCCTACAAAACCCCTCGTTCCTGTGACCTCATCTATCAGTGCCCGGGCAGACACTGAAGTCAATCGTAAGGGACATTTCGGTGACCCCCCCTCCCCCCCCTTTACATAATGAGGATGGCTGACAGGAATTCTGATGGGACAGGCAGGTGCATCCTAACTTTATTTTCTCTTTTCATTGTTGATGGGTGGGAGGGGGGAAGGGGGGGTCAGGGGTGAGGAGATCATCTCACTAGAGTTAAGGGTGCGTTTTTTTGTGTTTGTGTGCCCCCTTACAGACGTGAGGTGCCCCACAGCTGTGGGGAGAGGAGGTAGGGAGAAAAGGGAGGAGGCAGGCTGGCAGGTGTGGGGGAGGGGAGGGGAGGGGAGTGAAGAGCCAAAGAAAAGGGAGACGGTAGGCTGAGGTGGCGTGGGGAGAAGAGGAAGGGAGAGGAAGATGAAGATGGAGAGCCGGGGGGGGGGGGGGGGGGGGGGGGGGGGAAGCACCAGGCGAGCTAGACCCGGGCCTAGGGGCGCCGACCATTAGGGGGCGCGAGCCGTGTGGAGCCGCGACGGGCGGGCCGAAAGCAGCGCCCAACCTGCTGGAGGCTCAGAAAACTGAGAACGAGGGAGTCGGGAGCCGAGACTGGGGGGGGGGGAATGGACGCAAGGCAGAAGGTGCCTAGGGTGCCTAATCCCCTTTCCCAGGCCCTGTGGAGAGCAAGAGATGGGGAGAGGGAGGGCTGAAAGCCAACAAAGAAGAGGTGAGGGACTCAGAGGAGTCAATGGGGAAGTGGAGGGGTGGGAAATGAGAGATGAAGGGTGAAGGGTGGGAAAATGAAGGAGAAAAAATGTAAAGCATTTTAGAATGAACAGGGAGAGACAGATGGAGAAGAAAGTTGGCGAGAAATGAGCTTAATGAAAGGTTATCTGAGAGACAGGTGAGGGAGTGATGGGGAAAAGCATAGAAGAAAAGACAAATGGAGAGAACCAGGAAATCAAGTTAGAAGAAAGACAAGATGAAAGCAGAGAAGAGACCAAGTGAAGAAATACTTCAACTAACCAGCCCCCAACCCAGTCAGCCTTCCACATCCCTTCCATGCAACCTCTCCTCACCTCTCTGCCCCCCACTACTGCTCCCATAGGCATCAGAATGGCCAGGGCCAGACCAAAATCTGGCCCTTCCTGCAGAGCTGCCGAGGGAGATCCAGGGCTGGATCAGACAGGAAGAGCAGAGCGGAGGGCATCGGCCACGTCCTTCACCCCTGCAACTCCCAGCCCAGCTCCTGCTTTGAACCGCACGGGACTCTGTGCAGCCACGGGGTTCAAAGCAGCGGTCGGGCCAGGTGCAGAGGAGGAGGAGGAGGAAGATAAGGCTCGAGGCACTCCTGCTGCCCTCCTCTCCCTGCTATTCATCAGCCTTGAAGGGGGAAATGGGAAGTGGGAGGGGGGGGGGGGGAGAAGAGAGATGGAGGGGGGTGGAGAAGAGAGGGAGTGGGGCAGGGGAACAGAAAGAGGGAGATGGGGCAGAGGAACAGAAAGGGAAGGGCTGGAGGAGAGAAGGGGTGGGGCAGGGAAAGAGAGACAGAGAGACAGAGGGAGCGGGGAAGGGGCAGAGTTTGATTGGCTTGTGACCTCTCCAACCAAAAGGTCATTCTGCTGCCCCCTAATTGCTTCTGTTTCCTCTCTTCAACTCCCAGCCTCCGGCTCCACTCTTTGCTCCCCCCCTCCCCCCCCCCCCTCTCAGCTTCCCCTCTTCTCTCCCAGGGTCACTGGAAGGCTGCGGCAGAGCAACCTCCACATGCGAGGGGAGTAGAGGGGACTCGGGAGGCCGCAGGCGCCGGCGGACAGCAGTGACAGCACCGCCTGCCTCTGCGGCTGCCTCTTATTATTGCTAATTAGGAAACCCCATTCCTTGATCAGGGGGCAGCAGGAAGAGGAGACAAAGTCCGCTGGTTCTTGTAGTGCCTGCAGCTTTCGCTCTGGTTCAGAGCTCTGCTGCCTCTTCTGCTCCTGCCCTGGTGGCGGCAGCCTCGGGTTCCCCCCCTCTCTCTCGTGCCAGCCATCTCAATTTTACTTCCCCAGGTCAGAATGTGGCAGCCGGTGGCAAGTCTAGAACTTGCCGCCTGAGGCCGCCTGTATCGGCCCCCGCTTTGTGGGGGCCGATACAGTAAAAGTCACGGGAGAGCGGGCGAGCGCCCAGGCCACTCTCCTGTGCGCGCGATTCCGTATTCAAATGAGGGCCTGCGGCAAAAAGAGGCGCTAGGGACACTAGCGCGTCCCTAGCGCCTCTTTTTGGACAGGAGCGGCGGCTGTCAGCGGGTTTGACGGCCGACGCTCAATTTTGCCGGCGTCGGTTCTCGAGCCCGCTGACAGCCATGGGTTCGGAAACCGGACGCCGGCAAAATTGAGCGTCCGGTTTTCAAGCCGCGGGCCCATTTCAAATTTTTTTTTTTTAAACTTTTTTTTTTTAACTTTCGGGACCTCCGACTTAATATCGCAATAATATTAAGTCGGAGGGTGCACAGAAAAGCAGAGCCACATCACACAGAGCCTTATGCGGCGGCAGTCTGGCTGGGTATCCCAGACAGGTTGCTCCCTACCCCCGATTAAGAGCCACTGGCTCACAGCACCGCAACTGGGCATGTAGTAGGTGGCTGTATTACAGTGTCTAGGCATGGGCTTGCAGACATTTGCAGGAAAGCGTAGAGCAACAAATAAGCAAAGAGGAGTTTGTGGGATAGCGTGTGATTATGCAGGGGTTTGGGAGGGACAGAGTGGTAAAGAATAAGACCCCTAATTGATGCTTGATCGAATCCTGCACCCTTCCCTGCCAAGAGTGAACAGAAAAAAGAGAAAGGCGCCTGCCTGTGCCCTGCACGTTCACAGGAGACTTGGAAAGGGGGTCGCAGGCTGCATGTCCTGACCAGGAACCAGCCTCAGGATTGATTTTTGGGAGTCTCGCTGCCTCCTGGTGACCGTGGTCAGTAAGGAGATAATGTAAGGGGGTGGGGGGGGGGGGGTGGGAGCAATGCTCTCTCCTCTCTTCCAGAGGCACTGAGCTCTGGGATTTGCAAGGAGAATGCTTGTCAGGTTTTGTCAGTGATGGTGAAGAAAAAAAAGAGGATCAGACGCTCAAAGCAAATTATCTCACTCTCCTACTGACTGTCCTCTCTATGCCGTGAAGCCTGAAAGCGAGCATCATTTGCATTTTGGATTTAATTACTTGCCTTCCCAAAGCAGAGCACAAGGCGAATTATGTTTCAGACATATTAGGTATTTCCCTGCCTAGACAACTTACGAAATGTGCTTCTGTGTATGTGTGTGTGTGTATGTGTGTGTGTGTGTCTCTGTGTGTGTGTCTCCGTGTGTGTGTGTGTGTACACGTGTGTGTCTCTGTGTGTGTGTGTGTACGTGTGTGTGTGTGTCTACGTATGTGTGTGCGCGCATGTGTGTCTGTGTGTCTGTGTGTGTGTACACGGTGTGTGTGTCTGTACGTGTGTGCGTGTGCGTGTGTGTGTGTATACCTGTTTGTGTGTGTGTGTACGTGTGTGTGTGTCTGTGTGTGAGTGTGTGCGTGTGTGTATGTGTGTCTGTACGTGTGTGTGCGCGCGTGTGTGTATGTGTGTCTGTGTGTGTGTGCGCGCGTGTGTGTGTACGTGTGTGTGTGCGCGTGTGTGTGTGTCTGTGTGTGTGTACATGTGTGTGTGTCTGTGTCTGTGTCTCTGTGTGTGTGTGTGTACGTGTGTGTGTGTGTCTGTGTATGTGTGTACGTGTGTGTGTGTGTGTGCGTGTACACGTGTATGCATGTATGAGTATCTATGCGTACTTGTATGAGAGAACAGGGGATTCTTCCATTCCAGGTAGGTAGTACCAGGGCCCTTACAGCTCTTTTCTGTAACTGGTGGCACGCCTGATTAATTACTTCAGGAGGGGAGGAGGCTGGACTCTGGGATCTACAATTTAATACCCACCGGATTTGAAATTGAGAGGTTTATCTTCATCATGTTTGTCTGGCTAAGTTTAACGCTTAGCTGGACAGGGGGAGGCACCGTCACTGCACCACTATTAATATTATTTGTTTTTAAAGTTTGTATGCCTGGAAGCCATCTCTAGAGGCAGCAGGGAGGTGGGAGTGGGTCTCACAAGACCCCCAGTAGGAATTTTCAGATGGGGAAGGGGGGGGGGGGGTTGGTTCAGTCCACTTCTGAACATTTAACAAGATGGTGACCTCGGACAAAGGGCCACCATCATGCAGCATTTGAGGGACTGCTAAGCTACAATATTTTTCCTAGTGGTATTTTACCACCAGGGAAAATACTGTGCGATTTCCTAAACCGTGGTACTGACTACTGCAGCTTACTAAACCCCACTGATCTGACTGCCACTGACATAGGGGCCGATGCAATATTATTTGCGGAAAGCAGGCGCTGACTATTTATCGAGGTTTTCTCAACCAGTGCAACATGCACTTTTGCCTCCAATCCACATTGTTTCCGGATGATGCCATCAAAATGACCTACATCCTTTCCTTGTTGGATGGCAAAGCTCTCACTTGGGCCTCTCCGTTGTGGGAACTTTCCGACCCCATCCTTCAGGACCTTTCCCGGTTTTTAGAGCTTTTCAAGACCGTGTTTGAGGACCCAGGTTGCCTGGCCACTTCCGGCTCTGAGATCCTCCACATCCACCAGGGCAGCCATTGAATTCCACGATTGAATTCCAGAACCTGGCCACGGAACTTCATTGGGGAGAGGATTGCCTTTGCTCCATCTTCTTGGATGGCTTCTTGGATGGCTTGATATCTTGAATCAAGGATGAACTGGCTGCTCGGGAGCTCCCAGCTTCCTTAGATGCCCTTATAGGGTTGGCTGGTAGGATTGGCTGTTGCCTCCAGGAATGGTCTCGAGACCTACAACAATCTAGGAGGCGCATGTCCATCATCAATTACCCCTGGCGTCCCTCTCTGCCTCCAGGAGTCTCCCCTGGCTCCCCTGACAGAGGAGCCAATACAATTGGGTCATGGCCAGCTGATTCCTGAAGAATGCCTTTCGGCGCCACCAGACCAGACTTTGTCTATACTTTGTCTATACTGTGGCGAGGCCAGTCATGTAATAGCTCGAATGACCAGTAAGGCTGTTAAACTCCCAGGCCTAGGACTCACCAGAGGATTGTTCCTAGGCCTCACCTCTCCAGTTCCCCCATTGATGCCTCCAGTCACACTTTATGTGGGCACTCAGTAATTCAACATGCTGGCCCTAATAGATTCCGGGGCAGGTGGAAATTTCCTCATGTTAGCCCTAGTGGAACACCTCCAGATTCCCACAAAAGTCTGCCCAGTTCCTCTGATTCTCTCCTCCATCCACAGGGATCTTCTCCTGGGGAGAGTTATGCATATTATTGCTACCTTGAAACTTCACACCAGATCTCTTCATGTGGAACACCTGGCAATCTATGTTCTCGACAAATCCATTCATCCTGTGGTTCTTGGACTACTCTGGCTCCAGCAACATTCTCCGCAATTCGATTGGACTTCGCTGCAACTTTCCCAGTGGGCCCTGATTGCCAGATGATCTGTTTAGAGAAGGTAGCAACCCGGCCTTGTCTCACTACCACCAAGGTTCCACCTGGTTTATCCAGGTTTATGCACAATTCGCTAATGTGTTCTCTAAAAAGAAAACAGATATCTTACCTCCTCACAAGGAGTGCGATTGTGCCATTGATCTGCTACCTGGTACCAAACCTCCTCGGGGTAGGGTTTACCCCTTGTCCCTATCTGAGACAAAGGTGATGTCCGAGTATATAAAAGAAAACCTCTATATCTGCTGCGGGTGCCAGCTTTTTCTTCGTGGTGAAGTAGGATGGGGTTTCTGCCCATGCATAGATTATTGAGGCCTGAACACCATTACGCGGAAGGATCATTACCCTTTGCCTCTGATTTTGGAGTTATTTGATTGCCTGCAAGGGGCCAAGATTTTTTCCAAACTGGACCTCCAGGGGGTGTACAATTTAATCTGAATTCGACAGGGAGAGGAATGGAAAACAGCTTTCATCGCCAGGGATGGCCATTACGAATATTTGGTCATGCCATTCGGATTATGCAACACACCAGCTGTCTTCCAAAATATGATATACAAGATATTCAGAGATCTCCTCTGTGAGTGTGTAGTCATATACCTTGATGACATCTTAGTCTTCTCAAAGGATTTGGATACCCATCACCAAGATGTCTCTCGAGTTCTCTTACGTCTTCGAGATAACCTGCTTTACGCCAAACTCGAGAAATGCCTATTCCTCAGATACATAGTCTCCAAACAAGTATTTCACATGGACCCCGAGAAGCTCATGTACATACAAGATTGGCCTCAGCCTGTTGGTCTACAAGCCTTACAGAGGTTCCTCGGCTTTACCAATTACTATCGCAGCTTCATTAACAACTACTCTAAGCTGCCAGCCCTGCTCACAGCCATGACCCTCAAGGGCGCCAATGCCAAACTGTGGCCACCTGAGGCCAAGACGGCCTTCCAAGACTTAAAGGCTGCTTTCCTCAAGGAACCCTGTCTCAGTCATCCTGATCCACAGCATCCTTTTATTGTGGAGGTAGATGCCTCTTCCAAAGGAGTAGGGGCTTTCTTGAGCCACTACTCGCCCTCTGGAACTTTGCATCCTTGCTCCTTTTTCTCGAAGACATTTTCACCAGCTGAGCGTAATTATGGAATTGGCAACAAGGAGGTACTGGCCATCAAGCTCGCATTGAAAGAATGGTGCCAGTGGTTAGAGGGGGCTCAGCACCGTATCACCATCTATACTGACCATAAAAACCTTGAGCACCTCCATCAAGCCCAGTGTCTGGGCACTTTTTTTCACCCGCTTCGATTTTGAACTCAGATACAGGCCCACAGCAAAAAATGTCTGAGCAGCAGCTCTTTCTCACTCCTATTTTACCAAGGCCTCCCTTGAACTACTCTGGCACATCATAGACCCTGCACGGATCCTCCTCACAGCCACCATGACCATCCCTCCAGGGAAAGTTTTGTTCCTTGTAAGCTCTGTAATATTTATTTATTTTATTTATTTAAAAACTCTTCTATACCGTCGTTAAGTTAATTCACCATCACAACGGTTTACAAAAAGGCACAAAAGGGAATGACTTTAATTGGTATAGATTACAAATTATACATGTGCCATCATAGAACGGTAACATATTTTTCGATAAGAGAAACTATGTGTTAATTAAAACTTATATGTCAGTTGAGTAACTGTTAAGTGATTCAAATCTAACGTTAATATGTAGTAAAATGTTAAGCTGGTCCCACGTAACAGGCTACCCTGGGTGAGCCTGGACCCTTGCATTGCTCCAGAAGTTCTACTGGTGACCCAACTTGCAGAAGGATGTTTGGGCTTATGTGGACTCTTGCCCCATCTGCGCGCAGCAGAAACCATTGGCAGGACAACCTTGGGGGCTGTTACAGCTGTTGCAAGCCCCCAAGGAACCTTGGACTCACATCTCCACTGACTTTGACGTGGATTTACCCCTTTCAAATGGCAACATGGTCATCGGGGTGGTAGTTGACCATTTCTCAAAGATGACACATTTCACACCATTACCTGGTCTTCCTATGGCTCCACAATTAACGCAATTCTTCGCTCAGCACGTGTTTCATCTCCACAGACTTCCCAAACACATTATCTTTGATTGTGACACCCAATTTACTGCAAAATACTGGAAGTATCTGTGTAAAGAATTCAACATCACACTAGATTTCACTACAGCATACCATCCACAAGCTAACAGGCAGTCTGAATGGAACAATTGGACATTGAAACATTTCCTCCGGGCATATGTCAACACCCAACAAGATGACTGGGTGGCTCTGCTTCCCTGGGCAGAGTTCTCCCACAACTCTCATCCTTGCTCTGCCATGGGTGCCTCTCCATTTCAAATAGTTTATGGCAAGCAGCCACTTCTTCCTCTATTGCTTCTGCTAACTGTCCCTTCACCTGCAGCTGAAATGACAGCAGAAGAATTGAAAAAACAAATCTTACTGCTCCTGAAGCACAGTCCACTGAATTTAGCATTTGACGCTGAACCAAACAGATGCTGTAGTTGAGAGGTTGTCATTGGACCCCTTGGAGACAGTTCCACCTCAGATGTTGGTTACGACCCAGTCTGGATTAAGTTGTCCAATACCCATCAGATAACAGCTCCAAACTCTGAAGGGCTGTGAAAGCTAGTGGGAGGGGAGGAGGGAAAAGGTGAGGGCTAGCCACGCCAGGAAATACCAGAGGAGTGGATTGCATGCAGTTTCACTTACAAACCGTGCTCCAGTCCATCTCCCTGAGCAGCTATAAAAATTCTCTGTATTCAGCAACCTGAGGGTCCTCCACTTCATATATAATTTCTACCCACAGGTAAGCCTTCCAACAATATGGAGAGATACTGCAAACCTTGCAGCCGCTGCCGTCACCATGGAAACAGACCTCTCTCTCTCTCTCCACTCTGCAAGCCTCAGACACGTTAATGCGCTAGGTCTAGGAGATTTCTTATGCTTAGAGCATTCTACAGGAGTGAAAGATTGCATGTGCGTTCAGCGAAGGCTTTCCTGCTACACTGCAGAAGGTTGAGTTGGATGCTGGCATAAGGACTTAGGGTTGGGGGAGCAGATTGATCTGGAGGTTATAGAAACAACAGGTATGTTAAATAATGCCGGACAATCAAATGGGTTAAAAGTAGTTTATGCCTTTATGGAACGGTGTCACAGACCTACTGCAGCCTGGTAATAACAGTAATATGGTAAATTCCCCAGCTATGGAGAGGGCCTCACAGATATCTCCCCCCCCCCCCCCCTCTCAGTGGTGTGATCAGAAAGGGCATGTGTAGCATGCCAACACAACTAAAGGTTCTCCCAGGAATCGGGAGTTGGAGGTTGGAGAAGGAAAATAATAATAATAATAATAATAAAATATCACTATTGCAAGTATAAAAACAAAACCAGAACATGCACATTTACATACAACATGTAGACCCTTATACTCTGATAGGAGACAGAAACACACGGCATTATAGTGAAAGAAGAATTTATTAGTATTGTTAAAGACAAAAAAACTGTTGCTCTTTTTTTTTTTTTTTGCAACTTATAAACAGAAAGCTACAAACCCTGCCCTTTCTTTCAGTTCTAGTAAATTAACAATGAATTCATAAAATCCCAATCTAAATTCTGGTCAGAACAGCATCATACGATTTCTCAGTTCAACCTCACGTGATTGCCGTAATTTCTCCGCAGTCCAGGGGTGATGATGCAGTTGCAAGATGCTTGGGGAATCCATGATAACTTTTAGCGCCTATACACGGACTCAGAAACAATCACTTTGACTCTCGGAGAAAATGTCCAAAAAAATCTCACCAAAATAAAATTCCCTCTCTACTCTGAATAAAAATCATGGCCAGTCTTCTGATTATTCCCTAAAACTCAGTTTGCCTAATACTAGTAGGATGTAACAGATTACCCTAAGAGCATAAGAACATGCCATATTGGGTCAGACCAAGGGTCCATCAAGCCCAGCATCCTGTTTCCAACAGTGGCCAATCCAGGCCATAAGAACCTGGCAAGTACCCAAAAACTAAGTCTATTCCATGTTACCATTGCTAATGGCAGTGGCTATTCTCTTTGGGGCGGATTTTCAGAGCCCTGCTCGTGTAAATCCGCCCAAAACCGGGCGGATTTACGCGAGCAGGGCCGTGCGCGCCGGGAAGCCTATTTTACATAGGCCTCCCGGTGCGCGCAGAGCCCCGGGACTCGCGTAAGTCCCGGGGTTCTCCGAGGGGGGCGTGTCGGGGGGCGGGCCCGAACCGCGTGGCGTTTTCGGGGCGTGTCGGGAGCGTTCCGGGGGCGGGCCCGGGGGCGTGGCTACGGCCCGGGGCGGCCCAGGGGCGTGGCCGCACCCTCCGGACCCGCCCCCAGGTCGCGTCCCGGCGCGCAGGAGGCCCGCTGACGCGCGGGGATTTACGCCTCCCTCTGGGAGGCGTAAATCCCCCGACAAAGGTAAGGAGGGGGTTTAGACAGGGCCGGGCGGGTGGGTTAGGTAGGGGAAGGGAGGGGAAGGTGAGGGGAGGGCAAAGGAAAGTTCCCTCCGAGGCCGCTCCGATTTCGGAGAGGCCTTGGAGGGAACGGGGGTAGGCTGCACGGCTCGGCGCGCGCCGGCTATACGAAATCGATAGCCTTGCGCGCGCCGATCCAGGATTTTAGCGGATACGCGCGGCTCCGCGCGTATCTACTAAAAGCCAGCGTACTTTTGTTTGCGCCTGGAGCGCAAACAAAAGTAGGCTATTCGCGCGCCTTTTAAAATCCGCCCCTAAGTAAATAACCGATTCACATCTACCCGTTCTAGACCTCTCATGATTTTAAACATCTCTATCATATCCCCCCTCAGCCGTCTCTTCTCTTTAGTTTTTCCATTCCCCTTATCATTTTGGTAGCCCTTCTCTGTACCTTCTCCATCGCAATTATATCTTTTTTGAGATGCGGCGACCAGAATTGTACACAGTATTCAAGGTGCGGTCTCACCATGGAGCGATACAGAGGCATTATGACATTTTCCATTTTATTCACCATTCCCTTTCTAATAATTCCCAACATTGTTTGCTTTTTTGACTGCCGCAGCACACTGAACCGACGATTTCAATGTGTTATCCACTATGATGCCTAGATCTCTTTCTTGGGTTGTAGCACCTAATATGGAACCTAACATTGTGTAACTATAGCATGGGTTATTTTTCCCTATATGCATCACCTTGCACTTATCCACATTAAATTTCATCTGCCATTTGGATGCCCAATTTTCCAGTCTCACAAGGTCTTCCTGCAATTTATCACAATCTGCTTGTGATTTAACTACTCTGAACAATTTTGTATCATCTGCAAATTTGATTATCTCACTCGTCATATTTCTTTCCAGATCATTTATAAATATATTGAAAAGTAAGGGTCCCAATACAGATCCCTGAGGCACTCCACTGCCCACTCCCTTCAATCCTAATATTGTTCAGCTAGCTAGAAAGAAAACAAAACCAAGAATTATCTAAAAGTACTCTTAATTTATTCTGCCTTTTGGCACTTCAAAGTGGATTACATTCAGGTACTATAGGTATTTCCCTATCCCCAGAGGGTTTACAATCTAAGTTTTTGTACCTGAGGCAATGGAGGACAAAGTGACTTACCCAAGGTCACAAGGAGCAGCAGTGGGATTTGAACCCTGATTCAGAATCTAAAATCACTTTATTTGTCCTCTTTTTTTCTGCAAAACAACACAAGACTATGCTTTTGTTTCAGTTTACTGGAGAAGTTATTTCTTACCAAACTAGTTCACTAACAGACCCTCTGGCTAAATAATTTTTTTTCTCTCGATCTCAGCCCAGGAAGGCTGAGATCAATCAGTCACTTCATGGCCTCTCTTTCTCTTTCTGTCCCTTGAAACAGATTTCAAAAGGGGCAACTGCAATTGATTATGAAGTTGTTTTTGTACTTGGTGCCTTGCTTGTTATTGGCTACAGAGATAAATAGGTAATGTGTTGCTTAACTAAGCCTTTAGGGAAAAAAAATCTACCATTTAACAGCTTAAATTTACCTCTGCCTGATGGGCTCACAGAGGAGGGCTAATTATAATTTCGTGTTGAGCATGAAATGGCTTCTAGCCCATAGGAATACTGGCATCACTGAAAGATACAGGAGATCAAAGTCTCTTCCTTTCTCCCTCCCCTCTTGTGGAATTACAAAGTAGAGTATAGGTATCAATTGCCCATCCTAAATAAGGGTAACTGCTTTTTAAAAGGACATTTGTTTACTCCGTGCTGTTCTGTATTTCCTGACTTCAATAGAAGTGGCCGAAAGCTGTATTATCTGTTACTATAATTACACCTTTGCTAGACAGGGAGAAATAATTGAAATTAATAAATATACCTAAGCCACTGACTTATAATATGTAAGTCAACATAATACTAACAGAAATCAGACTTATGTAGGATTCAGTTGCTGCAAATACTGTGACACCCAGGGCAGATACGAAGGCATTCATCACTAGATACAGGCCCGGATTTCTGCAGTATGGAATGACTCATAATATCTCTTTAGTCATTGGCTGTCTTTACCTGGAAATATATTTTAGATTCCTGACTCAGCCCTTTATGTACCCCAAGATCCTTTCCTAAATAATCCAGCTGGAAATAATGGCACCAGGTATAATACAGGATTAGAGCTGTCATCCTTCTGTAAGGGGCAATGGGGATCAAACCTGCAGCTGCCAGATGTTGAAGGCCAGGGATCTTGCAGTTGCTCGGTAAGAATCTTGTAGGAACAATGAAACTAGTAAACAGCCTTAGGGAGACCCCCCTCCAGAGGCTGCCTATTGGGGCAGCATCAGTGTGTCCCAAATTAAGGGCTGGATATAGGAATCCCTAGCCTGACGGCCTTTTTCAAGTCCAGCAGTCCTCATAGAATCATCTCTGTGATACCCTTGTTGTATGGTCTATTTTCTGTGTGTTCTTGGCTCCTGCTCCATTCCTGGTCTTTAGCTCCTCTCCTAGGTCCTGCTCAAATTCCTGCTTTGCAGCCTTCGCCTGGTAAAGTCCTGGCAGTCATGGGGAAACATGCTCGCAGATTTAATTGTGAAATCCCTGCTGGCCATAATTTTGTGTTCATTTATTTAACAAAAATCCCTTGGAAAGGGGGGGACCCCACCACAGGACATCTACACCAACATCGTAGCTTAAATGCTAAATTCATCCGCAAAATGTCAAACTCAATAAGCCACCGAACGCTGGCTTCAACCACTTGACAAGAGCGGCCTTTCAGCGCCTCTGTGCAAAGCTAAACTTCATTTTCCTTCTTCACAGAGAAGCACAAATCACTGCGTAGACCCACAAAACCTAGCTGAACGAATCTGAGCCTGGAAGAGCCAGGCTGTGCATAGAAAAGGTAAGATAGGAGAAGAGAGGGAGAGAGAGAGAGGGAGAAAAGTTAAGAGAAGAAAAGAAAGAAAACAGGAATAACAAGCAAAAAAAAAAGAGGCAGAAGAAAGATAGTAGCACGTGAGCAAAAAATGCACATTCAGTCTAGTGCACCTTCGAACCTCAGCCCCATTAATGAGAGCAGCGCGCATAAAACATGATTTGTGTGCATAGAAGTGAATAGTCACAGCAGCAGGAGGAGGTAGGTGATGACATTCTCTGAATCAGGGGGTCCCAAGGCAGAGTCCCTGTAACTTGTGGGACCCAGGGCAGGATCCCTCTGGCTTGCTGATCCTAAACTCGGATACCCCAGTGGTTGACTTTAGTTTCTTTTTTAGGCGTGGACTCTTTTTTTGTTGATGCGGCCCGAAGCTACGTCTAAGGGTGCGAGCTTTCTTCTCCGGTTTCCATGCAAATACATATTAAAAGTATCTGGGAATGCATATATTTTTTTTCTTCCCAGAACAATTGAGACAGTTCCTAAATGGGAGGGCGTAAAGCTGCAAATATGAGGGATTTAATATTAGAAACGGAGTGACAGGCAATAATGTTAAATTTATAATAATGTTGCTTCTTAAACTCCTCTGATTTTCTGTCTCCTTCCCCCCTTACTTCCAATGAATATATGAGAAATATTAGTTGGATTTATAAAGATAGTGTTGTATACATGAATTAATGTATGCAATATGTTTGCTTGGAGATATATTTCCTTGTTTCATTTGCAAAGAAGTTCTTTTTTAATTATTTTGTAGAACTGATAAAGAAAAATTAAAAAGAAAAAGAAAAATTGCTAGGGAAAGGTAGGTGACGGATGCAGGGGAAGAGGGGAAATAGCATGGGCAGACACCGGGGAAGGCAGGGGACAAATGGGGGAAATGGCAGGCCAGATACAGGGGGGGAAAGGCAGGGGTAGATGTTGGTGTAGACCCTGTCCCGAGCAGCTCTGGGGCAAATGGAGAATGACACAGACCACGCAGGGTCCCATGACCTCTCAGGGGGAAAAGGTTCTGTCTTTGCACACCTGCTCTAAGCACTCAAAAACAGCCTCTCCTCAAACTTGTGCCGTTGGTCAAACAAAAAAAGTCTTTACTGAAACTGTTGGCAGGATAAGCAAAGCCCAGAGTCAGGCACACCTTAAAACAATGCACCAGCACTGCAACACAAGTCCACAGTACAAAGAAATGTGAATCTCAGTCTCTTCTCCCACTCTTTCCCACACTTCTTCCCCAACACAGGTCAGCTCTTTGGGACAGGTACCCCTTGCACCATGGTCCCTCCCAATCCCTGTTGGGTAGCGGAATCTTTTCCCTTCAAGGTTCATTTTCTCTTCCTTCTTCTTTTGAGACTCTGGCCGATTTTTGTACCCTCAGGCTTTGACTCTGGTAGACATTTCGCAGGCAGGATGCCTCTCCTCTGGCATCTCCCAGTACAGGCATTTCCCCAGCTTCCAGAGACCCCCCTTCCTCCTCAGGACTCAGGATCTGATGCTCTTCAGGAATAGGGAGGAACTCCACTCCCCGTTGGGGAGGGGTGACGTAAGGGTATTAAAAAAAAAACAACCCTGCCCCCCCCACTGGTGGCGGGTGGGAGGGAGGGCATTCAGGAGAGGATTGCAAGCACTGGAGTCTTGGTGGATATTGGCGCTGTCTCAGGAGAGAAGTGATCCTACTTTTGAAGGAGGTGGCTAGGAGCCAGGGAATGGATGAGAGTTAAGGACTTCAGGAAAAGGGAGTTCCTGGGATTCCAGCGTGTGAGGTGAAGGAAGTGTGACCCCGACACTACTTCACACTGACATCACATGAAGAGAGGGTCTCCTCAGACCTCTGTCATTTGGAGGGCACTCAGACCAACTGAAGCCATCAAATGCATGTTTGTGAAAGGCAGGGCTAGCTTACTAGGGGGGAAAATGGTCACCCCCCTCTACTCTGGGAAGGGAAGCAGCGAGGAAGGAGATACTAGGGAAAGGGGAAAAGGCAAGGTGGCGTGGATAGGGCGAAAAATAGAGGGTTGGTGGAGAGATGAGGAAAGGGGCATTCACAGGGGTGAGGAATGAAGTGGTGATAGAGGACTAGGAGAAGGAGGTGAAGGAGAAGGGGGAACAGAAAAGGAATGGAAGTGTAGGAGAGACGAAAATGTAGTGGAGCGGTAAGTGAGGGAGCTGAAAGAAGTGAGAAAAGCTGAGGAGTGAGAAGAGAAGCTATGGCAACGAAGGGAAGAAATGGAAGCTGAGAAGAAAATAAAAGAGAGAAAAAGGACAGAGACAAAGCTCGGGTCCCTGGTGGCAGTGCTACAGAAGAAAGCAGACGGAGGTGGGGGGGGAGGGGAGGGCAAAAGGAGCACACGATGGGGACCCCCCCCCTTACTGCTGCACACTTGCAAAGTTATGTGCGCAACAATTTTGAACTCTCGGCCCCCACCCCCATCTATTTATTTATTTATTTTATTTATATTCTGCTTTTCAGCACTTCAGAGCAGATTGCATTCAGGTTCCGTATTTCCCTGTCCCTGAGAGCTCACAATCTAAAAATGTAAAGGGAGCCTGGAGGGGAGAGGGAGCGGCGCAACATGGAGGAACTCCCCCTCCCCCCACCTGTTTACTGCCAATATTTTATGCCCAACAGCTGTACACACCTGCACACGCCCAAAAATAATTTAATGGGAACCTCCATCCCTGAGATTCCTTCCTGTCCCCGTTCCAAGATCCGCTCTTCCTCCCCCCCCCCCCCTCCATATACACCTGAGATCGCCCTCCCTACACCGAGCGGTCCTCTTCTTCCGCCTCTTCCTTATCCACTTCCTTTTTTCCAAACACCAAATCATCGACATCGATTTACCCCACTCAAAACCCTTCACTAAAGAACTAATGAAATTATGTAAACACATAAGAGAGTTGGAAACACTCTATAAAATAAAATAAAATGTATGTTGAAGAAGAAAAACTGTGCAAATTTGTTTCAGAGGTGATGCAGAATTACCGTCGAATTTCAGAAACTTTGCTGCAGAATTCTCTTAACTCTGGTGCCTCAGGAAACTGAAAGCTGTGACTAGTGGGAGATCCTCAATGAGTCAGGGGAGCACACTCTGTACTGTGTCTTTATTTTCTACAGTGGAGAGTTCTCCTTAGAGGGGAATGCCAACTTGTCAGTTTTATTTCATCCTAAAAAAAATTAAGGTTTCTTCAATAAAAGTCAAGCCATAGGCTGTACAGCAAAGTTCACAGAAAGGCAGCACAAGTATGGCAGCAAATAAATCTCATTAACACAAAGAGTTCAAACCAGTATAGTTCATTATATCAATAATTTCCACTTACTACCATTGTAAGGCTGAGACAACAGATACAGCTTCCCTTAAATTAGATTCTCCTGTTGGTTATCTCCATGAACCTTCCAGAAACTAGGCCACAGGCTTAGGAGAAAATTAATACGTGTGATCTATCCACAGGAAAAGGCACCTAGGCTTGACCCAAGCTTAAACTCCCTATTGACCTTCAATAGTCTTGAAATCCCCATGGAAAAAACAATCAGTAACTCCCTTTAGCTGCATTGACTTATATACTCATGTATGGTCACAGGTCACATCATAATCTCTTAGGGGCATGTACGCCTTTCCTAACCCCTATTGCATAATACGATAGAGTTTAAGAATGGATAGAGTTTAAGGTGACACATTTTGGGACCAGGGTTCACCCACTGATGAACATGATGAGATGGAAAGTGTGAGAAGAAATCACAGAGAGCTGAGGAGTTTTCCCGACTTAGGATCATCAATAAGTACCACATGGATCCCATGCCGGAGAGATCAGAGCAAAGGTCATAGCCAGACGGCTAAAGTGGAGAGAAGCTGAGAATGGTGTTAACCTGAGGTAAAGGAATCCCAACCTACTGAGCAGCGTCCTGGAGCATAAGAGAGAATGAAAGAACAAGCTAAGGGGGTGACAAAGATGAGAATGTGGGGGGTGACAGGAAGTGACAAAGTCAGGAGGAAAGAGGTTAGGTAGGGAATAGGCTGAAGGCAGCTGAGATCCCAGAGAAGAAGAGGGAAAGGTGCGGTTTGGACCATGTGGCAAGGAGATGAAAGGTCCGTTAGCGGAAAGGTAGATGGAACCGAAAAGGCTCAGAAGAAGATAAAAAGGAAAAAGATGTGGTGGATCAATACCGGCCATGCAGCAGAGTCGAGCTTTCCCCGAGAGGAAGACAGCGGGATCCCATGCGAATCTCACAGGAGTAGGGAAGAAATGTTAAGGAAAAGCCACGGGATGAAAGTACAAAAGAGAATTTAGTTTGATCTTCAGAGGGAATTTGTTCACTGTTGCGATGGTCAGGCTGTGAGTCTCCTGCTTGGCTGAGGTGGTGGGTACAATGTTTGCGACTGTTCTCAGTGAAATGGAAGGTTGATATGAATGAATTGGGCACACGGGAGACATTATTTTTTCCACAGAAATGGCTTTTAGCAGTGGAGAAACACTTGAGAAGCAGGTTTGGTTTTTTTTTTTTTTATCCCCAGTCAGAGAGAGCTTTGAAGTGCCTGACTGAAACAGATGATGAATAAAGGAATCCGTGGATCATTAAAGAAGGCAAATCTTGAAACGACACAGTTGGTATCTGACTCACAAAGCACATCAGGGAGTTCGGTTCATTTTTAACCCAAGCGCCCCTCCCCCCATCCAAATTTAGAAGCCCAGCACCTTCCACATACTGCGAAGCCCTTTATAAGATGAAAGCTTTAGCGTTCTGCTTATAAGACCATTCTGCCCTCTTCCTTTTGTGGATTTATGTACTCCCAATTCTCTATGGAAAAAAAAAAAGGTGACGTTCAGATCCCTGCGGTTTATGAGAATAAAAAGCCTGTAAAAGTAGATTAAAATTAACAGATGCCAGGCAGAGATGACTTCTCTCAAAAAAGAAATGGCTTCACGTATCAAAATGAAGGAGAATCAGCTTCAAGAGTAAAGATCCAGCCCTGCGGCGGGCATGTGGTGTATTTTGCTTAGTGGGCACATCATTTTTGGGATAGACTGCTTAATAGGTGGTGGGGACTGGAGGAGGGGGGGTCACGAAGAAGAAGGACACTTTGCTGTGAAGCAGTTTCCCTACATGCTTTTCAACGGGACCTTCGGCGCTGTCACCTTGTGCAAGGCAGAACCTTGAATTCTATGACTGCACATGGTCTGCAGCGTCCAGGTCATGACCACTCAGCACGCTAAGCATCGTCGTTCCACCTTAAGACACTGAGCCGTGAAAATGCAGTTGTCCACTTTTCTCTCTCTCTCTCTTTCTTTTTTTTTGTAACTTATTTCTTGCCCGTACAGCCAAGGCGCTCAAGGTGAGGCGCAATATAATAATAAAATATACTACAGCGCACGAAGTTCCCCCACCAAAACAACAATAATGCAACATTAAACCATAAAACACACTGCTCATGACATCATCGGATAAAAATCCGGCCATTTCTGATGTCAATAAAGCAGAGATAATGGACCGAGGATACGAATAATCCCTTTGCTGTGAAGACAGAAAGGTGATTCTGTTTCAGAAGCTAGGCAGATGTGGGCTGAGAGTCATGGAGTATATAGATCCATTGAGCCCAATATCTCATTTTCAGAAAGCAATTTTCTGTTGGACAGAGATTAAACTTTGTTCAATTATTTAACCGGGATACTTGTGATCCTGACAGAGGACAGGGTGGTCTCATAGAATATATCTTTTTTTTTTTTTCTGTTTGTTAAATTTATAACATTGATTACAATGAAATATTCAGGTATTTAAAGGAATTAAATCAAAAGGAAAAAGCAAAAACCTTTTTACACATATATAATAATCTAGTCCACATCTAGAGGGGGGAAGAGAGCAATCATGTAAAGTAGTATCCTAATTTCTTTTGCAACCTATTACACTCTTCAACGTAACACTACAGTTTTATCCCTTATAAATTGCTCTAAATATAACGGCTCATGAAACACAAATTTATTATTACGATATGTAATCAGACATTTACAGGGATATTTAAGGTAAAAACTGGCTCCTAGTTTCAGAACCCTATGGGGCGGATTTTCAGAGCCCTGCTCGCGTAAATCCGCCCAAAACCGGTGGATTTACACGAGCAGGGCCCTGCGCGCCGGGAAGCCTATTTTACATAGGCCTCCCGGCGCGCGCAGAGCCCCGGGACTCACG
The DNA here is from genome assembly GCF_901001135.1 of Rhinatrema bivittatum. Classification (NCBI taxonomy): domain Eukaryota; kingdom Metazoa; phylum Chordata; class Amphibia; order Gymnophiona; family Rhinatrematidae; genus Rhinatrema; species Rhinatrema bivittatum. The sequence goes on along the minus strand of NC_042616.1, from coordinate 57,660,324 downwards.
TAAGTCCCGGGGTTCTCCGAGGGGGGCGTGTCGGGGGCGGGCGTCGCGGCGTTTCGGGGGCGTGTCGGCAGCGTTTTGGGGGCGGGTACGGGGGCGTGGCTACGGCCCGGGGCGGTCCGGGGGCGTGGCCGCGCCCTCCGTACCCGCCCCCAGGTCGCGGCCCGGCGCGCAGGAGGCCCGCTGGCGCGCGGGGATTTACGCCTCCCAGAGGGAGGCGTAAATCCCCCGACAAAGGTAAGGGGGGGGGTTAGGTAGGGGAAGGGAGGGGAAGGTGAGGGGAGGGCAAAGGAAAGTTCCCTCCAAGGCCGCTCCGATTTCGGAGCGGCCTTGGAGGGATCGGGGGTAGGCTGCACGGCTCGGCGCGCGCCGGCTATACAAAATCCATAGCCTTGCGCGCGCCGATCCAGGTTTTTAGCAGATACGCGCGGCTCCGCGTGTATCTACTAAAATCCAGCGTACTTTTGTTTGCGCCTGGAGCGCAAACAAAAGTAGGCTATTTGCGCGCCTTTTAAAATCCGCCCCTTTGCTTATATTCCAAAAAGAGTTTCCTCCATGCCTGCGTTGCTCGTGAAATATCTGGGAAAATCTGTATTCTCTGACCGCAAAAGATCAGATGTTTATTTTGGAAATATCTACAGAATACTAAGTCTTTATCACATTTCAGTGAAAAGGAGACTATCAAAGTGGCTCTGGTTCATAGAATATATCTAAACTAAATGTCCCAATATATTGTATGAGTTCTGGCTTTCACCCAAGATATTTCTAGATTAAAGGCATTGGGCTTGCCCTAAGGAGACTTCAGAGTGTGAAAAATAACGCACATTATGAGAACTCAGATCAGAACTCTCCATTTAATCTCATTATGGATGGAGGCAGAATAGCAAAATAGGTTAAGGACAAACTTGGCATAATATTGTGTGTCCTGGCCACTGCATGATGAGTCACCAGTTACTTCTATCAGCAGTCATTGTGCGCCCTGGGAACAAGGACTTCTGTGCACCTGAGCAGAGACTCAACTGTGCAGAATTTCACCTTTTAGATGTCAATTACCTTGTGCCACTACTGTATTTTGCTTGAAAAAAAACAAACTGTAGTACCAAATGAAGAAAATGGAAGCATACTTCCTGTCTGTGAGTAAATGTGTCGCAGCCTAAACTAGAACCAGCAACCTTGTGGTCTAAAAGATGACAGCTGTACCAATAAGCCTAAAGGAATCTCTTACTCTAGGTCAGAGGTTCCCCGCCAGTGCGCCACGGTGGAACCTCAGGTGTGCTGGGAAATTTATCCCCGCCAGTGCGCCACAGTGGAACCTCAGGTGTGCTGGGAAATTTATCCCCGCCAGTGCGCCACGGTGGAACCTCAGGTGTGCTGTGAAATTTATCCCCGCCAGTGCGCCACGGTGGAACCTCAGGTGTGCTTGGAAATTTATCCCCGCCAGTGCGCCACGGTGGAACCTCAGGTGTGCTTGGAAATTTATCCCGCCAGTGCGCCACGGTGGAACCTCAGGTGTGCTGTGAAATTTATCCCCGCCAGTGCGCCACGGTGGAACCTCAGGTGTGCTTGGAAATTTATCCCCGCCAGTGCGCCACGGTGGAACCTCAGGTGTGCTTGGAAATTTATCCCCGCCAGTGCGCCACGGTGGAACCTCAGGTGTGCTGGGAAATTTATCCCCGCCAGTGCGCCACGGTGGAACCTCAGGTGTGCTGGGAAACTTATCCCCGCCAGTGCGCCACGGGGGAACCTCAGGTGTGCTGGGAAATTTATCCCCGCCAGTGCGCCACGGTGGAACCTCAGGTGTGCTGGGAAATTTATCCCCCCCAGTGCGCCACGGTGGAACCTCAGGTGTGCTGGGAAACTTATCCCCGCCAGTGCGCCACGGTGGAACCTCAGGTGTGCTGGGAAATTTATCCCCGCCAGTGCGCCACGATGGAACCTCAGGTGTGCTGGGAAATTTATCCCCGCCAGTGCGCCACGGTGGAATCTCAGGTGTGCTGGGAAATTTATCCCCCCCAGTGCGCCATGGTGGAACTTCAGGTGTGCTGGGAAATTTATCCCCCCCAGTGCGCCACAGTGGAACCTCAGGTGTGCTGGGAAATTTATCCCCCCCAATGTGCCACGGTGGAACCTCAGGTGTGCTGGGAAATTTATCCCCACCAGTGTGCCATAGTGGAACCTCAGGTGTGCTGGGAAATTTGCAGGCCATCAGCAGAGAGTAGAGGAGCGTGGGCCATAGTTGATTATTCCAGGGATAATGGGAGAGGGAAGGCAATTATGCCACGGAGAGAGGTGGGAGGGAAGGTAACGGTTTATCGTGACGAAAAGAATCCAGTGTCGGGTAACCTGTAGACATTTTCATTCTCCTCCTTCTTGGGGGTGGAACACTATAGTTAGGTTTAGTGTGTAAGGTAGGATGAGTAAGAGTAAACTCATGGAGAGAATGTCCCTAGGGCCTAAAGGGATAACCCTCCAAAAAAGGGGACAAGAAATAAAGAAAGCGACATTAAAACCCAAAGGGCTGAATACGCTGCAATATTAAGGGACAAGTTTTAAGACACAAATGGAGAGGGAGAATAAACATAAATAATCCTAGGACCACTCAGTCACTGGGTACCCTGGTCATTAAAGAGCAGTTCCTGAAAGGCTGCAGAGCTTCTCACCGGTGTCGTACTGTAAATTGGTCAGTGTGCAGCAACTGGCAGAATGAGCTTTTCCCTCCTCCCATTATCCAGGATCTGCAACCTTGAATCAATACATCTCCATAGCAAAAGATGGACTCGTGTTTTTTATGGTCGATGCCTATTCCATGAGCTTGAAGAGCTTCTGAATATCTGCTTGGTAGACTCTGCCTATTCATTACTTAAAGCATGAAGAGACTGGCACCATAGGCTAGTAACTATAGTGGGGCATTTTCCACCAGTGGTTCAGTCGCCCCCTGTCTGTATTTGTGGATTTATTTTTCTTACTGCCGTTCTTTAACTCTTACTCACTCTCTTCAGGTGTGGAGGGGGACCTTAGCACGGAAACGCTGCCGGTACCTGCGAGCCACTTATACCATCATGAGCTACTACAAGCGCCACAAGGTGAAGTCCTATCTTCTGGAGCTGGTGCACTGCTTCCAGCATGTGCGAAGTATGACGGACTACGGCAAGAGCGTGGAGTGGCCAACTCCTCCGGCAGTACTGATGCAGTTCCAGGACATCAGCAAGCTCCTGTTCAGAAGGTACAGGGCCTATGAAAGGGAAGGTTAGAATCCCTCTTTTGACCAATCTCCAAAGAATGGTTGTCCACCTTTGAGACTCACTCACAAACAAAGATAAGGACCCTTAGGCCCATGTAGTAATTTCCCTTACAGTTCCATCGACCCGGTTGATTGCTGGCTTTCCAGCTTGGTGCTTAAATTCTTAATTTCATTTTTTAAACTCTGATACTGTTTTTGCCTCTTCCATTCATTGTATCCCCCATTCTTTGCATGACAAAGTATTTTCTAGTATTACTCCTCAGACTTCCCCCTTTTGATCATCTTGTTCTAGGACTTCTGATCCACTAAAAAATTGTTGGCTTCTTGTGTATGATTTATACCTCGTGAGGTATTTGACTATCTCCAACATATCCCCCTCTCTCTTCACTAGAGCTAGTGAACGGCAGACATGCCAGGGGGCTCCATATGCTTAGATGCCCCCTGCCTATCAGCTTGGCTAATTCTTCCTTTTTCATGGAGACGTACGTGCAAGATAACATTAATATTCTTGCTGGCTTACTTGCTGGGTGGACCCTCAAATTATCTTCCTTTATTGGCCAAGTTGTCCTTACTGCAGCTAGGTTGCAGGATTCCCTTTTCAGCATCACTTAGTTTCTTGTTTCCCAGCGCAAGTGCCAAAAACGAGAAATGAGATCAACAGAGTCTTATTAACGGAGTCTTAGTAGCGAAATTTCTATAGTTAGCAATTCCAAACACAAAATGTAATTATATTTTAATCTCTTATTTTTATTTCTTTAGACATTTGTTCTTTCCTCAACATAATAATTATTAGAGCCTGATGAGCCCCTGGGTGAATTAGCTAAATTACCGACAAAAACCTAATGGTTACAGTAAACCCAGTAATTTGCAAGTCTCCATTCAGCCCAGTCCTCTGGGACTGCTTGGCCAATCAGATTTTCAGGAAGCCCCACAGCAAAGATGCCTGAGATTTGTTTGCATACAGTGGAAGCAGCGCATGCAGATTTATCTCATGCATATTCATTGTGGATATCCTGAACACTAGGCTGGTGGGGAGGTCCCCAAATACCAGGTTGGGAACCACTGGTCTGTATTACCATGTTGAGGGCTATATTTTGTTGTACAAGCTACCTGCCAGTGGAATGAGTCCTTTTCTGAGTTACAGAGAGAATCCAAATGGATCACAAGAAAGATTTGTAAGACTCTGTAGGAGGAGATGGTTGGTCATTAGCAGTCCATTTCTACTGAGCACGAAGGATTTTTTATTTTTCAAAAGAAACAACATTGGAGAAAATCCTTAATAAATGTGCTCCTCTGCGGGTAAGAACCACCAAAAATGCCATTAGTGGACAGCAGCGTTGGACTGGACCATTTTCCCAATAGGGCAATGCCCAAGAGCCCAGGGCACTCTCCCCTAGCCTCAGATAGGTGGTTAGGGGCCAATGACGGACCATCCCCGGTGGCCCAGGATCACTGTCAGTCCATCCCTGATAGAGAGTACCATTTGGGATACTACAGTATAAATTAACTTACTTTGTACCTCTAATAAATGAGAAAGTATTATTTTAGTGTCTGTAAGATGTGCTTCTCATGAAGGGCTGTCCAACTTATTACCGCAACGTACAATATGTATGTGATAATACCATTCACTGGATTCCCTTCAAAAAGTATTTTTCCAAGATGTATGAATTATTCATTGTTATCTCTTTTCAGTATATTCCCTTTTTGTTTTTGGTTGTGTGTGCACGTCTGGCTGTAAAAGTGATGGTGGCCTTGCTTCATGAGGCAGGTCTCCGAAAGTCACCTTTTTGTGTTTCACCCCTTTCTTCTTGTAGATGGAGAGCCAGGCAGATCGTGAAGAACATCCCTCCATCTGACATGGCACAGATCAAGGCTAAGGTGGCTGCCATGGAAGTGCTGCAAGGACTCCGGAATGACGTGGGATACCAGCGTGCCTGGGAGCGGGACTATCTGTCATTAGTGAGCATTACATCTGGGTAAAGTCATTCCTTTGACATGGTCGTCTGGGGAGAGGGATTGGGTACCAAGAATTCCTGTTACAAGGAAGATTGTCTTTGCCTTGGAATACTGAACCATTCCTCAGCCTCTCGCCCTTGGAATGCCTCCAGTTCCTTTCAGTGGCCACCACTCGTGGGGTTTCTCCTCAAGGAGGTGATGTGTTTGGGCCAGGGGGGCAGGGTGAATAATAGTCCACTGCAGGGAGGTTGGTACACAAAGGCAGTAAAAGGGCCCAGCTTTCGTAGAAGCTTTCTTCTAGTTCTAGACCAACAAGGGGTCCTGAACCACATGCAAAAGCCATTCTAGAGATGGAGAAATTTAACTAAAGCTTCTCTGAATGCCAAAGATTGAATTAATTTGCCTCAGCGAAACCTGGGAAGGGTGGCTAATAGTCACGTAGTAAATGATGGCAGATAAGGACAAAAAAGGCCCATCTAGTCTGCCCAGTAGGGATTTTATTTCAACACAAGATTGATAGATCTAGGTCTTGTTTTTCTTTAACTTTTTATTTAACTTAACAGACAACACACTTTCGTGGCAATTTATACATCCATAAGATATATCTTGACAGAATACACAGGCTCTTGGATATTTACATGTTAAAATATCTTATAAATAGAAGTACATAACCCCACATCATAGTGTAAAACCTTCAGGCAACTTAATGATTAGCGAATATATTTTTCAGAGCATTTCCTCAGTTAATGAGGGTGTTACTATTTATGCTGGGCCTGTACTTTTCCCATGTTTTGTTCTATGCATCGAGATCTCCTTTGAGAGTATAGGTAACTTCTTTTGCTATCAATGCTATTTCAAACAGCTGCTGTCTCCATTGTATAAGGCCAGGGTTCTCGTTCCATAATAAGTCCATGGTATGTCTGGTGGTATGAATGAAATGAGTAATAAAGCTTCTTATTTCTTGGAGAAATATCAACAACCTTCCAGCAGCTCAGTAGGCAGAGAGTTGCTGTTAAAGAAATGCTGCAATCAAAAATTTCTTTTAATCTCCAATTTAACTTCACCCCAAAATCAATGAATGTTGGGGCAGGGACCACCTCATAACAATATGTGACCTGGAGAGTCCACATGCCCGCTGACAAAGGGGTGAAGCTGTGCAGGAAACCTTTGCAAAATACAACGGGTATCTGACTGGTCGATGAAGGAATCATGCCATCACTTCTACCTGCCCGCAAGAGATGGAGACGAATGTGCAGTCTGCCGTATTACGTCCCAGATCTATGACTTGTTTTTAGCAACCTCACAGCCAAGCTGAAACAAGTTGAGACTATAATGTTGGATGTGAACGCGCAAACTGCTGAGTTGCCAGCTGATCCCCTTTAGAGGGCAGGAATGGAGATCAGAATCTTGTTTGAAGAGGAGTTTCTAGAACAATCTCCACTGCGCTGCCTTGGAGAGCAGAGTTGAGGATGAAACTTTCTTTGTTGCAGCAGAGCAACCTTCTTTACAACAAACGTTGGGAGGCCAAGAGTTCGAGTCATCCTGTTGCTGAGGCAGACACCTGTGGCCTGCTTATCTCAATCCTGAAACTAAACAGGCTTTGTTCTCAAAATATATATTTTTGACTGTGTGCCTCTCTCCCCTCTTCTCAGTTCCAGAATCAGATTGACCTCCAATTATTTAGATAGTCTCTCCCCAAATGGCCATGTAAAATCTTCTCTAAATTTTCACTATAACAATAAAACCTGTGCCACCAGCCCTAACTGTGCCACCAACCTGAAGCTTCCAAAAAGGAATAAGGTGTCAGATGTTTATGATAGGATTGCATGAATGCCTGAAAACCAGCTCAGGGAAGCCTCCTTAGATTCATAGAACATAATCCCAGCTAGTGACCTCAAGGCCCATCTAGCCTGCTCACGTTCCTTCCCTGTTGCAGTACCATAGACCCCCATCCGCTCTCTGACTTATCTCCCTTCCCTACATCTAAGGATCATTTACGCTTATCCCAAATTCTAGTGCTGTTTCTGTCTCCTCCATCTCCACTGGGAGGCTGTTTCATATAGCCACTGCCTTTATTTTATTTGGTAGCTGCCTGCCTAATGTGCCGACCACGGATCGAATAAGGACCTGTGAGACAGCGCAGATTGCAAGTACAAAAGGGACAGACTGGGAGGAGCAAATGGTCCTTTCCTGCTGACATTTTCTATGTCACTCCTGAGTCTACCCTCTTTCAGCCTCTTAGGATGCCCCCTCCTTCTCCCGCTTCTTTTCTGTTGAGACATGCTTGCTTCTAGTGTATTATTCCTACCGTTTAACTGTCTATGGCGTACTCCCCGTCTTCCTTCTCTCTCTTCTGCCTGCATATTTAGGTCCTCAAGTCTCACCTCACAAGGCTTGTTCTGCAGAATCAGATTTTCTCTACACTCGACTAAATCCTTTCGGAGGTACGGCCTCCAGCAGTGGACACAGTATGCCAGATGAGGTCTCGCCAGTAACTTGTACAGGTGAATGATCATTTCCTTTTTCTATTGGCGATGCTTCATCCTATACACTCTAGTATGCCTCTGATGCCTGCTACTGATAGAGGAATGCTGGGGTGCGTAGTGAGAGGCTTAACCAGCTTGAAAAAGGAGGTGTTAATGCCTCTCTGTACATGTTATTAATGAGACCTCATCGAGAGCACTATGCCCAACATCAGCCTGAATGCTGGCCTGGAGAAAGCTGCCAGATGCACAGAGCACAGCTGGCTCCATGGGACAGGCTCATCCAGGCCTGGTTTTCTTCCTCCCCCCCTTCCCACTCCCTCCTGATGCATGCGTGAACTTGTAGTCCTGTGGAACTTAGGGAAATCAGAACTACAAGTCCCTGCATGCAACAGGGCAAAACCAGGACTGGTTCGTGCTATCCTGTGGAGCCATTCGGTGACCAGCCAGTATGGGTTTCCCCTCTAGGGAACTTAGGAGTATCCCAGGACTGTTCTAGGAGGGAAGGGATAAGCAGTAATACATAAAACCACAGCTGCGGGTCGAGATCCTCTGATGCGGATAATCATCGTCGGGGGAGGGGGGAGGAGGGAGTCTGGTGAAGAAAGCCAGGAATAAAGCTCTGACTTTGGCATTTAAGTGCCATCCTTTCAATAAAGGCTTGTTGATTTTCTGGCTCAGAGGCCAGAGCTGGAGCAGGTGGTCTCGCCCTTCCCCCTCCCCAAGCCTTTGGATGGGAATCTTGTCTGGCTTCTCAGTTCCTGGGCTGTCAGCTCTCAAACAAGTCACAGCTTATCCCCCCCCTGAGAGGTCTCTCTATCTCTCCTGAACAATCCGCCTTTCATCCTGCTCCTTTGTGTACAGGCATCTGCAAGTGTGTACATCGGTGGGTGCAGCCGTGCGTGCATGTACGCCCGTGTCTGCATGAGAATGTCTGTGTATTCTACAGGTCCACCGAAGGTTCAGTCCTATTTATTACCTTTCTTCTTCGATCCAGTTCATGCTCTGCCGAGAAAGGGCGAGGAAACACACTTTTGCTTTTCATTCCTCACTGACAGCTCTCTGAAGTAGAAATTACCTATTTAGTTTTATTATTGTTAGAAGAAAGAAATTTATTTTGGGCCCTGCAAAAATGTTGCTATTTGGGATAAAATTAATTTAGAATACCAAACACTTTCTCATGATCTCCTTTACCTATGACGGCTGTGAGAGTTTCTTAAGAACATAAGAACATGCCATACTGGGTCAGACCAAGGGTCCATCAAGCCCAGCATCCTGTTTCCAACAGTGGCCAATCCAGGCCATAAGAACCTGGCAAGTACCCAAACACTAAGTACATCCCATGCTACTGATGCCTGTAATAGCAGTGACTAATCTCTAAGTCATCTTGATTAATAGCAGTTAATGGATTTCTCCTCCATGAACTTATCTAAACCTTTTTTAAACACAGCTACACTAACTGCATTAACCACATCCTCTGGCAACAAATGCCAGAGCTTAATTGAGTTGAGTTAAAAAGAATTTTCTCCGATTAGTTTTAAATGTGCTGATTACAAACTTCATGGAACGCCCCCTAGTCCTTCTATTATCCGAAAGAGTAAATAACCATTTCACATTTACCTGTTCTAGACCTCTCATGATTTTAAAGACCTCTATCATATCCTGCCTCAGCCGCCTCTTCTCCAAGCTGAAAAGCCCTAAGCAGAAATATGTATGAATGATGTTTATATTTGATAATTGTTATTGTCTTTATTTTGCTGCTTTTTATGTTTTTCTGGTGTATTTCATGCTTGCATATTTTTTTATTTTTGTTCACTTTTTGGGCAGCTATTGTTGGAGAAGTAGTACAGAAATGATATAAATAAATAAAAATGAGACAAGTATCCATCAGAAGTACAGTCTGCATGGGCTGCTGAGATAGCTGTCCACGTGAAGTAGGATATGCCCAATCATGGAAGCAAAAATATAAAAAATCCAGTATATTATATGTAAAATTTTATTCTAATAGGTTTCTAAAGTTTTATTTGTTTGATGAAAGTTTCTGTTTTGGCAATACAGCGGACT